>NC_052536.1:10697053-10854240 GCF_016699485.2 Gallus gallus
GGAACAGCAGCCGAGAGAGTGCTGCTTACTTACATTTGCTTTTCATACCCTTTAAACCTTCCTTGTCTTGTCCTTGTTTTAACTAGTGCCACGTCAGCCTCCCAACTATCTTTACAACCAAGGTTTTTCATCAAGCAATATTGTTTGAAGAATTGAGGTCAGACTGGCAGTTGCTGACCTCTTCATTCACATAATAAATCCTGATTATTCTAGGGTTACAGTTCATGTGTATAATCTGATCATGAATACTCAGTAAAGTATATAACATCTAGCATAATATTTTGCTAACTGTATCAAAGTGAAATAAATCATAAGTTTAGGTGGTGTGGAAAGAAAAAAGAAAAAGGCAGTAACAGGCAAGCAAAAGCAACATGGAGATGACAGCTGCAGAGCTATAAAAACACATTCACTATTACGTCTTTAAAACAATTAAAAAGAATTATTATTTTTCCTCAACAATTTTCTGCAGTAAAATACACGTAAAAGGTTCCCCAAAACAAAAATCTTCAGATGAGATTATTACATTTCATGTTCAGTGAAAACATTCATTCTAGGTACAGAAACTGCATCCTGTAGTAGTAGGAACCACCTACAAAATTATCAGTTGATACCAAAAGGAGGAATTTGTATTCTCCTTTTGTAGAAACAAAGACTATGGAGAGAACGCCATGTTCACTCTCTGGTCATTGCCCTGGACTACTGATACTAATGCTAGATTTTCACTAGTTTTTAAAACAAATTTCTCATCCCTCTTCATCTGCTGCAAAGGTCTCAACAGTTGCCACGTATTAGAGATACAGGCAAAGTGCTTCTGAACTTCAAGAGCTCTTTCCCACAATGGTATCTTAATCCAGTAAAGATGAATTGCCTGTACAAACTATTCTGAATCTGCTCTACTTTGAAGCACAGAACAAACTCTCATTGCTAGCCTAGAAGGAAAAAAAGGCGACATCTTCCTGTTCTCATGTTTTCATTTTTGATAGGAAGCATTCTATGGCAGCAGAAACCTCGTGTATGGTTAGAGCTGGTCAAGAAGCTTTCAAGAAAACCTTTTTCTAATTAGAAAATTTTGATTAAAAAAAAATTCATTTGAAAAATGGGTGCTTTTTAATAAATTCTGATCTGATTGGATACTTTTACAACTTTAAATAAGGAAAACATTTTCATCTGCAAATTTATTTTTTCCCGAAAACATTCAAGTCTCATCCAACCCGTTCATCACAAACGTTACCTGTTTAAGAATGCTGCAGAACAAGTTTTTGTCATTTCTATCAAAATTTTGTATAAGAGGGAAAAAAAAGCTTTAACTTTGGTAGAAACTGCTTTGTTTTTTATCTAGATATCTACATATTCCAGATAGTAAACATTAGCACTTAGCAATTCAGTTTTATATAACCAAATTAAAAAGTGCAGGTAAATGCATCATTTCCTGGGTTTGTTAAACACCTTTGTAAATGGCTCATCTTCATCTGTACAGCTTTCTATGATCAGCATGATCCTATTTCTCTTTAAATTCAGAAGAAAAACAAAATCTACTTGAGGTCATCTCAGCTCTCTTTTTCTTTCTTCCCCACTGTCAGTATAGTCCGAAATCTTACATATCAGCTCTGTTTAACTAAGGTACAAGATGAGCATGTGCTAAGAAAGGTATGTGCTGCAAAAATTAAAATAAAATTATATCTCTGAGAATACTTTCTAGGAAATCAGAGAGAAGCAGCTACAGGAAAATCCTGGCAGTTCTGTACACATTGCAAAGAAGATGACCTTAATGATGAATTAGCACGCGTACTAAATTTGGATCTATCACCTAGCTAGGAGAGCCTGTGGGTATCAGAACTAGAATCAAGGATGATCTTTATGTCAAAAAAACGACCTAAAAACAAACATTTAAATTGGGAATGCCTGATATTCTAAGCTCTGCTTGCAAAAATCCAGCAAGGATTTGGGAAAGTCCAAAAATCCAATTCTGTCAAAAACTATTCAGAACAGCGGGTGTTATGGGTTACAACCAGAACAGTAATCAGCAGTGCCACTGTTGGGGATTTAAAATAAAAAAGCATCATCAGAAAGTAACTTCACAACGTGGTTTTGCCAGAACTGGAATACAGTAGGTGGACAAAGACATCACATTTGAATAGAAACTGGTCTGTGTTGGCTCAATGGAGAACAAGAGTGATCTAGAAAATGCAATTGCTGAAAAAAGACTTAAAGACCTAGGATTATTTGGTCTACACAAAAGAAGAGTGAGAGGAAGCATGAAGGCAATATTAATATTTATGTATATCTGCCTTCATATATGTATAAAAGATAGCTTCAAAGCAGAGGGGAATAATTTGTTTCCCTTGCCCACTATAGATATGACAAAAATGACAAGCTTCAATTGCATTGAGGGAGATTTAGATTGGGCATTAGGGAAGACTATTTTCAACTAGCAAGCGTAGGCTAGTACCTGAATAAGTAAAGAACTCGCAAAATTCCCAGGCTTGCTGGGCTTTAAAGCAAGCAGTTTAGGTGTAATCAATCCAACCTTACTCTGTCAGCTAGACCACAGTAAATGACATATCTCAAGGCCCTTCTTATGCTACTTTTAATGAGTATTAATGGATGCAACCTCCCTAGTATTCAAGAGAGTATCATTTCACATCCACTAACAGCAGTGTAATTAACAACAGAAAGCAAAGCAATGGTGAGTGAGGCTCCGTATGATATTAGAAATAGCTTGAAGTAAGCAGCATGTTATTTCAGGCCTTGTATCCACTGCCCCACATTTAGGTGCAAGTACTCATCTAAAAATCCCCATAGCTCATATTTGGAAAGATGTGAGTTCTTCATTGGTTCTACCTGTGATAAACAACTTCCTGAGGATTAAGCTCTTGCACTGCAGCTTTGCTTATTACTGTTTGCTCCAATGGTAATTTCTGAGGTCTCTTCATGGTTGGGTTAGCTTTTCAGAGGAATCTATTTGCTCTCTCTATATGAGTTTTGTGCATGCATGTAAAGAATTCTCACTCTAATTGCAATATGTAACTTGCATGCTACTTTATCAGAGAAGCCTCCCATCCTTCTTTTAGAACTACAGCTTTGTGACTGCATGTTTTTTATTCTTCCTGGATTTAACAGACGTGAAGATAAACTTCAGATTTCAAAAGGGTAAGAGAACTTGAGTCTTCATTACACACTTGGAAAATGCTTTGAAACTTAAGCGTTTGCTTCATTGTTTCCTCTGAAATGATTAGAAAAATCAGAATTGCATCTTGGATACACGTTTTCACCAATAGAATTCAAATGTAATCTTGATCATCTCCTCCTTTTTGTTCAGATCCTAACTCCGAGTAAGTAGTGCTTAGACCAGGGCATGAAATGGTGCCAATTTCATCGTGTATTTTGTAAAATTATCCTGACCTCACCAATTAAAGAGTACAGTTATGTTTATTATTTACTATTTTCATAGTTTGTGTTTTACTCTTTCAATGTGACACAACTAGTCACAGGATTGTACGTAACCTCATACAAAACCAATTCTTAAAGGCCCTGTGCACTTATAATGATTGCCTTAACGGATTTTTATTTCATGCTTATAAAAGATTACCTTGGCTTTTAAAACTTAAAGCCTCCATACAAGGTTATTTATTTTCATTCCTACTTAAAATTAAATTATATTTGTGTATGCAAATGCACTATGTAGGAGGGTTTAAAAAACTGGCAAGTAAATCCTCACGCACTCAGAGGTGGAAATTATTATCCATTTATATATAGTGATTAACAGTTAAAATGCACTCTCTGCTGTTCCCTGTGTCTCAGAAAGAACAGAAGCTTTTGTCTTCCTGAAATAAAAAGCCACATGTCTTTTTATAGTAAATGCGTTCAAAAGGGGGCACATCTCTGTCATGGCAAAAAGCCAGAGAAATTTAAAATACACTCATCACATACTGAAGAGTTACATTTATGCCTTGCTGATGAGACATTAACACAAATATGGGACAAAAAATATGAAATTATAGTTTCCTGATACATATCAGCTCGCATAGGGCACTGCAGATAGGGTACATATAAACTTTAAATATCACCTCAAAAAGTCAGAGTGTTGAAAAAGAGCAGAGTAAGCCTGCCCAAAAGCAGTGATATGTCTTAATGAGATGGCACAGCATCTTGTTTTACACAGAATGAACGTTTTCCAGTTGGCCAATATACAAAAGCAAACAAATAATAATAAAACTCTGAGAATAAAACGAAAAACGTAACCAGTTCATCTTGGAAACACTGAATCATCCACAAAGAAAACAAAGCATCCAGTCACAAATATAAATGAACCATAAGACAATATTAGAATATATCCATTTGCCCAACTGATGAGGATCTCAAGGAAGAGAGGATGGGTTTGATTTCATTTGCTTTTTAAAGAAACCATTTTTCCTTTTTTCTTTTTTTTTTTTTTAATTAATTTAATCTTCACACTTTTCCTGCGGCCCCTGGGCTCCTGTCCAGGCCCAGATACTTCACAATTGACTTTGATTTTCTGAGGTAAGTGCTCTGTCACTTTCAGAGCAGTTAGAGGAGGGGTCAGGAGTGAGGTGGCATGGTATGGCCTCACTCTGGCTCCTGCCTTCCTGACATTGTACACGCTAATGCAATGTGAAGTAGCACGTCTAAATAGCCTGTCAAACTTTTTTGATGTTAGCAAACCCACAGATGGGATTCATTTCCACACTGTTCAAAAAACGTAAACGATACAAGGACATTAAAGAGCATTAAACTACTTGATGACATTTTGGTCACATTAATGAAAAGTGACATTTATAAACTACTACAAAAAGATGGCGGGGGGAGAGAATGGAAAGAGAAAGGAAAGGAGAAGTGAGGAGGGGAAAAGGAATTAAAATCAATCAAAAAAATCCCAAAGGGACCTGGACAGTCTCTGGACATCATCAAATAAATTAAGGCCTTAAAATGAAATAAACCCCAGAGTGAACTTTTCCCTACACGTGTGCACGTGTGCCTGTGCTAATGCTTGGGTGAAAAGACCCACTGCATCTAAGGACTCCTTACAGGGAAGTATAACTGTGTGCTTAAGGCTACATTTTCATCTGTTCACTCATAGAGGATAGTACTTTCCCACTTACAGCATCCCACTGATGCCATTGATTAAAATGTTGCTGAATATAAGAAAGGGTATCAAAATCCAACCACACCAGCTTAGTTTTACACAGTTGAGGCCTTGTTTGGTATTCAGTGACATACATGAAAATATCTCACACAGCATTAATGGACTTTAGTGCACACATCAAGAGAGTGAGAGCTGGTAACAAGAAAACATTTGTCTATGGAAAGTTCTGAGATCCAGCCCTGTCAGTTCTACAACCTGTTACACACTCAACTGAAGTTTGGGACCCATCTGGATGTAAGGGTTAGGCAGTTGCTGGTTCATCAGGTAAAGCAGCAGAGGCTGCGGAGCTGGCTGTGCCAGGATGCCAGCCTTGCTGGGAAGAAGGGCAGACAGGAGACATGCAACTCTGACTACACCACTGCCACTAGCAGCCGCAGCGTATATTTTTTCCAGCATTCGTGGTTACATTAATTGTTAATGACAAAGGCAACCTTCACTCACTCTGTGTGGTTTCCTGCCCATATTTGGATCCTTTACAAGCCCCCCCTCCGTACTCCCTCCCCCCCCCACCTTTTTTCTTCCTCTCCTCCCCCTACCATTATCCCTTCCCTTTCTCTGGTAGGAAATGCAACCCGAGATGTGCGAAAAAACAGTGTGCATATTGTCATTTAATTGGCCCCTTGCTCAGGCGCATCGGGCCTCAGCGCGTGTGCTGTAGGGTGTCTGCTCCACAACAGGAAAGAATAAACCCAGACTCAAATCATAGGAAATTCATCAAATATGCTTCTTAGAGTTCTGTCTTTCAAGGTCTGTTTCCCTGCCATATGATCTCTATAAACCAAATTACTGCTGGCCTGAGTACAAGACTGGAGGCGCCTGGGGCTAACATATAATGAATGCCAAATGCATGTGACAATAGACTGATCATGGAGAAGAATTGAAAAATTTTTAAGTAGTTCTTCTATTTCATTTATAAAAAGCAAACTGACTACACTTAATATATTTAAAAGGAGCCAATCATTTCCCTGCAGCTCCAGACCTGCATAACAATCCTTTTATATTGAATCCATTAAACAGCTAGGACACGAGATACATTGGAATAATGCTGAATGATGTACAAAATAGAAAATAAATTAAAAATACCACATTTTAGGTAGGGACTAATATATGCATTATTGAATTAGCCCAATTTTTCCTTTTAGGAGCCTTTGTGCATGAAGATTTTGCCCTTCACTGGCAATGCAACAAGAGGGTAAACTTCTGCTGGAATGTATCTGCCAGAACTGAGCTTCTAAGAAAGTAAGAAAGCTGCTTAATTGCTAGAATGATAAGATTAATGATTTTTATTAATTTGTGCAATAAACAGTGAAAGAGAAAATTTTATCCCCATGTTTCCAATTACTTTGAATAACCTAGCAAGTTCAAGTGTTGCTACTGCAGGATCACAGGAAGTGTGAAATCTCCAGAAGAAAAAAATATTACATTCGTTACTGTAGACAGAGGGTAATTAATACTGCTTTTTAGGTTTTAGAAAATACTGCACTTAGAACAGCAAGTCAACTAACAGACCGTCCATAACCTATAAATGCTTCCATATTCACAGACATCAGCAATCTTGGAGTTACAAAAAAGTAATAATACATACATATTAATGGATCACAGTTTGTCCTTTGGGGAGTATATTTTTTAAAAGGGCCAAGGCAGCAATAATAGCTTCTCTAAAAACTCTAAATGCTATAATTGTTTTATATGAATTACAGTGCTTATATTAATTAATGATTAATGTTTTGTATATGTAAGTATTTGATGGTTACAGCCAAAGAAAAAAGAAATAGTCTGTCTTTTAAGTTGCCATTAAAAAAAAAAATGTTGCTGTTTGAAGGTTTGGATCTGGTTAAATACAAGATTACTTTAACCACATTTCAATGAGGAACATGAAATATGGCCCATGAGGTCATGCAATTCAGCAAAACATTCTTTTTCCTTTTTTTCCTTTTTACTAGTTAAATAGAAACAAAAGCAAAATTGCCAGAATACCTCTTTACTCATATTTTAATCAAAGTGCTTTAAAAAAACTGCCTGAAGCTATTAAGTTGTGCTCCTGTTGCAGTCTGTACTGCGGTACTGACCTGCACATTCCTTGAGCTCCTCTTGAAATCAGTAGCCGTGTTGGACATGCCAGGAACACACACAGACACGAAAGTCTCACTCTGTATTGTGGAGAGTTGCACTGCGTGAGAAGGAGACAAGAGAAAAGAGAAAGAGAAGAGCTTACACAAACAGGACTGAATTTTGGAAATCTCTATTAGATAGAAAAGAGCAGCATTCTTTCTCCTAGGTATTGGGTGTAACCACATTGCTGTAGAGAGCAGGTTCTGTTCTGTCACTGACATAAGTCATTTAACTGATATGAAACCATCAGCAGTGACATAGAGATCAGCGTTAGAGCATCTATCCTGGCTCTGTTTGCCTTGGTGTGTGTGAGAAAAGAAAATGCTTCTTCAACTAAAAACTTGAAATAAAACCCACCAAACTGTGTTGTATCTATTTTCAAGTTAGAAACAAGTGTAGAATTATTTTAATTTTAGTTTCAGTTTATTCATACTGTAAAAACTTGATAATCTGGTCAGAAAAACAGGGACAAGCAAGATATTAGCTTGCATAGAAGTATTTGTCAAATGCTTGTTTCTGATTTCATTATGCAGACTGCCATAACATCCATATACACAAACAATTAGTCATTCTAGACTATAGAAACAGCCATCACATGAAACATTCTTCATATTTCCAACAGACGTTTATATACAAACAAGAATATTGATAGGCTACTTTGATAGACTAGTTACTAAACAATACAAGGCATAGACTGAATATAAAGTTATGTTTTTTAAATCCAACAAGAATGCACACTACTGGTGATTAAATGAGGCACTCAGAATTCCTTCCATGATTTTAAAACACCTTTGTTGTGCTCTTACACAAATTGCAGTCTACATGTATTCATTATTATCTTATATAAGTTAAAATTTGTACCAATATCATCATATTCATGATTGCATTTACCTTTATGTCAATAAATATCCTATTTCAACAAATTTAGGACAAGTCAGAAGAACAGAATTTTTCCCTACTGGACACTGCTTGAATGAATCCAGGACCACTGTTTGCTCTCCATCACATCTGCCCTAAGTAGCCATACTCACTGCTTGTCTAATATTTACTGCCAGTGAAGCTCAGGATATTAAAACTATTCTGGGCCAACAGGCTGAATCTCACAGCAGTGTATAGTGCCTCATCGTAAATTTGGAACCTCAGAGATATTTAAAGCAGGTACTCAAACATTTTGTGTGGTAGATTGCTGCATCTGAGATACAAGATTGCATAAAGCATTACTGGATCTAAACAGAGATTTGGACAAAAATTAAGTTGTACCAACAACAATACAGTAGAAATAATGCAGTTAGAAACAGCTATCATTACTTGGCTTCTTCAGGCCTGGGCATTCTTTTCTACTTTTAGATATCCCCTTGGCAAATTGAATTTATAATCAGCAACAGAAATAATCTGGATGATCTAGATTATCTCAAATACACCTGTTTGGTTGGTTTTTTTTTGTTTTGTTTTTTTTGTTTCCTACAGGAATGCATATGCCTTACTGTACTCACATCTACTGTCTGGTCTCCATGAATATTTATCAAGCATCAATGAACGTCAATGGGTGCCTCTTTTTCCTAATGGACAAATTCAATGACACGCCGTTGCTTCCTCTGCACTTCCATGTAGAACATCATTTTGTCAGGCAGTCCCACTGCTACCATCTGTTACACAGCAACAACATGTAATGGAATATAGGCAGGAAGGTTCAACCTCTACTGCCATACCACCAACATCTGCCTCTGATGTTGTGGGCCAAAATAATAAAATAGGAGGCCTCACTTTTGGAGCAGTCCTTGTATAAATCAAGAAAATGTATGTATAAATGTGTAAACTTGATTGAGCTTCCTTACTTAGAACTTATCAATTTGAACAAGATTCTAAATCTAAGAATACATAGAACTACTAGAGTAGCAACCATTCAAAATTTCCCTCTCCTTGTTCAATGCACTGCTTCTGACTTTATTTATAGAGTACTGTCCAAGTCTAGCTTTAAAAACTGAATTATTATTCCTCTATGAGTTTTTGGTGACAAGTATCATTAAAGTATTCTAGAGTTTCATATTACTACATATCCATGAGATGAGAGAACATTAACAGCTCTTACAGATGGGAATAGCAAGAAACTAAAGACATCTGCCTTCTTCCAGCGCTAAATCTCAGGTTCAAAGTACCTGTTTTAGACTATTTAGTTATACCTATCACTCAAACAGATGCAATTACACATACTTCAGCAAATGAAAGCACTATATCTCAAGCTAGAACTCCAAAAAGAAGACAATGAAATAACTCCTTAAAAGCATAGCTTGATGGATAACCAATAAAAATGCTATGGTGAAGGACAACAATCCTGTGCCATAACCAAGAAAACATGCTTTTATCTCTCTTGCGTTCCTTTAGAGAATGTACTCAGTACCTTAAAGTGTCACATCTGGAATACAGGGTAAGAAGTCTAAATATTAAACTGCATAAATTTTGTTGGATTGAAAGAATTTACACCACTAACACTGTGTCCAAGAATGTACCTTTAGATACCAAACATTTAAGACTGGTTGTTTTGTGAAAAATATTGAAGTGGTCGTTTGCTATGAAACAGAATCAAAAATGGGCACTTCTATGAGAGCATAGAAGCAGCACCTTGAAAAGAGGCAACTGATTTTAATAGGAAAGTTCAAAAAGAAAAAAGAAAAAAACACCAAACTAGGTACTTAAAAAAAGGCCTCAGCAACTGAAGATCAATCCCTCAGCCAAATGCCTTATCAATAGTTATCCAATCCTGGAAGGCTTCATGGAGCTTCTCATTGCTTTACATGAGATTCCTCAAAATACGGTTTATGACTACATTTCCAATAGCTTGCAGAAGGATTTGTAAAGCAGCAATAACACAGGGGCAACAGACTCATTTCTACTACTATTCTTTTCCTGAAAATACATGTGTTATGGGAATAGACTTGTAGTAGTAGAACTTTAAGGCCCAAATGCTGGTTGGGATCCAACTACAATATATAATGTCTCAAGACACTGTGGAAAGAAAGTCCACTATAAATAAATTGAACTGGCAAGGCAAAGAAAACAAAAGATAGAAAGGAAGCCAAAAGCACAGTGAACAAAGGAACCTGACTAAGCTGTAAATCAGATGACTGTCAGTTCTGGGAACAAGCTCTAGGTTTCCTGAATCCTTATCTGCTACTGCTGATGACATCTTCCAAATACTGGATTTTTGGGCAAAGTGAAGTGAGAGGTCCTTAAAAAAGGGCCCATGGGACAAAGGAGGGATAATGTTCTGTCTGAATTCAGTCAGCTTGCACATTATTCCTCAGGATGAAATGCTATTTTCAAGTAAGAAAAGTTAATGAGAGATGCTCGCCTTGTTCATATACAGAAACAATCTTTTCACAAGAATCACAACTGTACCTATTTTTGCAATAGAAAACAAGCAATTTTAGTGCCTGTTTTTAAAGAGCTTCAATAGTAATTAGTCATAATCTCAGCCCTGATCATATAATAATTATTTTTATCATTGCTAATATTAATCAAAATTTACACACATATATATACACACACACAGTGACTCATTAAATTTCAGCTTTTAGTAAAGTTATTAGAATATTGCAAGATCTTGCAGCTATCACACATTAAGATTTTAATTGCAACCATTAAAACCACTACTATTGTATAGGCTTGTTCTGGTAGTCTGTGTGCCATTGATGATTTAGGAAGAAAAATCAAAGCTTGCCTACAGTGCAAGGAGTATGAAAATTAAATAGTTACATACATACAGAAATTCAAGTGAACAAACAAATACTTAAATGGAAGCTGAACACATGTGCTTCTTGTTTATATGTGCTTTTCAAAGACTGTTTTTCCTAACAGAAATGCAGCACTGTCCCAGTGCTCAGTCACTGTGTTTCTGGAGATACCTCTTGGCTGCAACATGACCCAGAATTTAGGCTGCTACTGAAAGAGGAAACAACTCTCTCCTGAGGCAGTTATGATTTAAATCTCCACACCCAACATTTTGCCTCCTTTTTTTCTTCTTACCAGGTACAGCTGGTATCCTTCAACTTCTTGCTACATATTCTGAGCATAAATACCAATACATAGAAACATAGTGTTGAAACTTCAAGACAAGTTCATGAAAACCAACTTTTAAAGGCAAAATAACACAGGAAAAAAAAAAAAAAAACCTATTAGAAAGAAAAATCCACGGTCATCAGATGAACAGAAATGATAGCGCACAGATTTGGCAATTCAAATTATGATGTGCCTAAGAACTAGAAACAGGGTTTCATTACGTACTACTGAATGTTCAGCACTTACAAGGTACCTCACTGGAGGCTCTTTCACATTCTTACAATTTAATGCTAGTTCGAATTTCTCAGGAAGAAAAAATCTCTTTTTAATTTGATCCATTGCTATTAGCACCCACTTTTATTTATTTTCATCTTTTTCCATCTTTTCATCAGTTATCTTTAGAAAGCATTCTGGAGGAACTGCTGCTCTTACTCATCATGTATTCTTCAAAGCATGTGCTAAATACTCCTGGTGAAAGCTTGTCAGATACCTTCACCCCTCCCCAACCTCCAGTTCCCTCCCTGTTGAACTCAGTGGGAGTGTTGTTACTGAATTCAGAGAATTCATTCCTTCTCATTAAAAGGTATTCAGACACCACAGGCTTTTGTTTGGCAAGATCTAGTTTCCATTTTACCCAAACTATCAGAGCTCAGGGAACAGGCAAGATCAACTCCCTAGTGAATTCTGAGATAAATTTGTCTACTTTTCAGTCAACTACAGAATCATGCTCACTAAACTCTCAGGTATTTTTTAAAGTATCTCTTCTTTAGATTTTAAGCAGTAAACTAAGATAATGGGACAAATTTCCAGCAACCTTAACATAAATTTGAAGGGCCTACATTTATACTGACAAAAAGTAAGTTATTTGGCTTTGCTTTCCTCTTAGCGACAGAGATAATTACACTGACTGAAAAATCTGCAAAGTAAAATTTGCTAGGCTCATCTAATTGATTACCCTAGTAAATATTGCTTTTCTATAAAACATAGTTCATGTACATTAGTTAGTCTTTAAGAAGTATACACATCCACATCTATAGACGCAGACCGTATTCAACTGTTTTGCAAGTGCAGTCTTCCAATACTTCGCTCTCACATTTAGAAAGTAATTGTGAAACTGTCACTTTTTCCTCATTTTGACTGTGCGAATCTTAGCCATAAGGATTACTCATCAAAGCCTGTTAAGTCACTAAGACAAACTAGCTGCTTTATACAGAGGGTGAATCAGTTAATGATTTCATAGACATTTCACTTCCAGAAGTGTCATATATGCAAGTGGGTGAGGCCACACACATGGTCCAGTGTTGTGGTCTGGTTGCTCAGTTGGAAAAAGCAGTATAAAGTCAGCTTTTTGGCTTCTGTCAGTACATACAGATGATTTCAATTTGTTAGGATTCCACTAGAGTGGTCAGCATTACTTTGACAAAGCTGTGCCAACAGACAGCTCTGGAGCCTTAAGAATTTAAGTACACACTGGGACCAGGCAGAGGTACCGAGCTTTCTGCTTTACAATCTATTACCTATATGGCTTATTAAATTTAGGTCATTAGGTAGCTCCTAAATATGCAGGTGTTTATTATGTGGCTTACACAGAATAAACACTTAGCTCGAGTTTCTACCAATAGAGTACGGAGAGATTATGACAATGGCTGTAACTTAAGGAATCATACCTTTAAGCCATTTAAGTACAGTTCAGACTTCTGAAACTTACAGCTTACGCATTAGAGTGAACTTGTCCATAGCAATCAAGTCAGTAAGTGCCAAAAAATTAACACTACAGATGTTATGTTTATTTCTAAGTAGTTTAATTTGTATATGCAGGGTAGCATACCACAGAGGTTATTCTCTTTTTCAACTTGTATTTGGCAACCCTGCTTACAATCAAGTAAAGTCCTTGGGATCATACAAGATTATCTGTTGATCACAAAAAGGCTTAAGCATTCCTAAGGTGCTCCTTGAATCTTGTGATGGAGTTTTACTACTCAGTAAAAGAGAGGAAACAGTCTTGGAACTTCTGATGCTCCTGGTGTTCAGCAAGTTAACCATGAGTCCAACCTCATATTGGCAAGAATTTTGTGTTCTCAGAGTTTCCATCTACTGGTTTCTATTTCATTAGAGAGATGCTGTGTGGAGAACAAATGGGTTCTCTTTTTAAACATTCTGACTGTTGCAGAGGTTGTTAAATCATCAGAAGAACTGAATGTTTTAAAAGTATTTGGGACTAAGACCACAGTGTATGATATATAAGAAACATTTCTTAGCTAAGTACTGCATGTACTCGGAAAAGCAAATAACATTGCTGATGCCACTGATTAACTCATTACCTGCAACAAAATTTCCAGTTTTGGAATCAGCCCACAAGAAGCAGTTTACTATTCAGAACTGACAGGAAATGCCTTTCCTTTTACTTTCTCATCTTGACCTTTTACCTTCAAAAAAAACACATAAAAGATGGCTTATGGAAAGTGAGATGTTTCTACAACAAAGCCTAATATACAAGGTGAGTGCCTGGACTGAGACAAAGAGCATTTCATGGCACTCCATTTTCAACAGTCAGGAAACAAACTCAACTAACAGTGACCAAACTGGTAGGCATACAAATTCTTTCCCAATTTTTACTAAATTATGGACTTCCCGAGCCAACTACAAAACTGAAGTTTACAGAAGTGCTAAAGGCTTGGAACATTTTACAGACATAACACTGAATTGATATTCCACTCATGTGAATAGATGTCTAACGCACAATGTAAGTGGATTTTACTTCCCAGTAACAACTTGGTCCACTTAAAAATAGGAAGGAAAGATTATGTCAGTGTTTTTGCAAGTTCATTTTGGAAGGTATGGACAGTAATTACTTAAGGTTACTATGAAGAACTGACTATCATAAGCAACAGCAGGAAGGACTAAGCAGATCTAAAAGTCCAAATACTAGAACAGTCAAAGTTATTACAGTAGTTGAGGTTTATTGAGGTTTACGGACTCTATATTTCTGTGGAATCTTCCCAGAATTAACTGAGAAAGTCACTGATTTTAGGATCTGAAATTCTGCCACTAGTAGGAAGCATACATGGATACATGTACAAAAAATACAAATTTACAAATTTGTGTACAAATACAAACTCGCATCTTAAACAACTATGAGAAAATCAAAGGCTACAAACTCAAAATCTTCTCTTTCCAGCACTGCAAAAGCCCATATAGCTCACAGAAGCTATGTACCTCTCCAGTAGATCAAAAATTAAAAAAAATAACATGTTGTCCATCACATATACATGGAAATTAACATACGCAGATTAAGTCATTCAAGCATACAGCAAGTTCTCAGTGTCTAACATTGAACACGTAACAACTGCAATAAGCTACTACTCTGAAGAGTTAAAACCCTAAGTGATTCACAAAAGGTCATGAGTGCCTCTGTGTTCACCAGAAGGGCAAAGGTGCTCATCTTTTCTAAAGTAATTCAGAATTACTTATCTATCTATCAGTTTATTTCAAACAAATGGACAAACTCAGCCTATGTTTCATCTGCAAGGAAAGATTTTACTGCCAATGTTCTCATCCCACAGGAACTAAAGAGAAGTCAGCTGCATAGGAAAACATGCTTCAAGAGAGATCATTTTGGAAAAACTTAAAATATCCCTACATCCTTTCCACCTTCTTATGCTTACTTAAACAAGAAGCAACATACCAAATTTAAACTCTTAAAATATAAGTCTGAACAATGTAATTTCTATACTTAGCATCCAAGTAATCTCAGGCCAAGATTTAGTCTTTCGAATATTTGCTGCCTGTGTACCACACACGTTACTATCAGGACTAACAACTACTCACAGCAGGCATTTTTGTATCTCAGCTTCCAAACATGAGAAGTGAATGAGATATTTTTGCACACACTAAAAAAGTACAATGCCTACTAGTAGTACACTCAGGCTTAGTTTAAGAAATGATATAATTGCTAACACAGGCCATTCTCCCACCTCACAGACACAAGACTATGTGAAAGAACTGAACCTCAGCTAATAATATTTCAGCCAAGCATTTCTGATCATCTTTCCAGCAGTCAGCCATTACAGCAGTGGACTTCTTCACAACTTTGCTCACTGGCAACAGAAATGATTTCTTAATGGTCCATCCAACAGTTCCACTATTCATACTAACAGAATTAAGCTGGTTTTGGTTCTCGTTCTGCATCTTTCTATTTAAAGGGGAAAGGAACATACCTTTAAAAGTATCTGGTCTTGATCTAATAGAATACCTAGACTTTAAAGAGATTGTGAAAGTGCTAATCCAGAGTGTCTTTAAGGATCTTATACTGTGGCACCCTGCAAACAACCTTATACCTCTTATCAAAACAAAGAAGCCACCTTCTTTTGCCTTCCATAGGATGTGGCCACAAATGGTTACCAGGATGTGAAGTGAGAACATATCAGGTAGAAGAATCTGAAAAAGCTGTGCTCAGATGAAAAGCACAAGAGACTTTGAAACCATTACAGACAGAAAAATCTATCACTAAGACTCAAAATCATAAAAAAACAATTAAGACAATTAGTCTGTGATTTACATCCAATAACAGCAGATGTAATAACAGGATAAGAAATTAATGAAAGCCCAGAGGAGCAACCAAATTCCTTACAAAGGTAATCAGATGTTTAAAACTGTAGCATTATCTAAAAATTATAGAACTGACCACTGAGTAGTGGCACACATTAACCTTCTTTTCAAAGATGGTTGTGTTGCTGCTGTCCTTTTTTTCCCCCCAAATCCAACTACACAGACTTTATTATCAATACTACATATTTGGAGCTGATTGAAAAAATTCTGTGTGATTTCTTGCCGGATACAAATCATATGCCTTGAATAAGGATTAGCTGGATAACTCACAAGCCCCCTGGGGAAAATATGTTGTACAGACTACTCCTCATAAGTGGGGATTAATATCAAATCCCACAGGAAGTCATGCACTGCAGTGTTTGTTTTCATTTCATTTTATATTTACTGGCAGTTTATACTGTTCTTTCAGCTTGTGTTAAACACTGCAGGATGACAGAATTTTTCAGCACGTGTAACACTATGTCTCACGTTTTGGCCATCTGATAATATTTAGTTGATAAATTGATGTCCATTGTGTCTTACAAAATTGCAAATAGCATAAACTCTATTTTACCACATGGAATGCCTCCCCTTATAGAATTTTTATGCTTAAAACATCTTCAGACTTAACACTCTACTGACGCAGCAGCTGCTGCCACTGCTCACCATTAATCTCACTGTTGATGTTCTCACACTCAAGTGGTCTTCATTCACTTTTCACTCTCGTTAAACCTAGATATTTTCCCTGTATCTCTACATTCCCTATCACCCTAGTTTACACTACTTCTGGTCAACTTTAACTGCTCATTCCATATCTTTCCCCACATTTTCAGATCTCAGTTCTTCCCTATCCTATCACCAGCCTGTTCTTCGATATCAGAAAACAACTTCTCACCAAAAGACCACAAAACAGCATTCAGTACGTCTTAGCACTGACATCACAAAATCACTTTTCTCTTAAAAGGCTCCAGAATTGAAGAATTACTTGAGCAATTGAATCTGATATTCCACCATCAGCTAATTTTAGGCAATTTGTATAGGCAAAAAACCCACAAACAAATCCAACAGCAAGTAATCTTTATTAACGGATTCCTCAGAACTCTTCCTTCAAAACATGACTGGATGTGATGCTTATTATGGAGGTGAAATGAAAAGTCAACTGCTAGACTGTAGACCTTCTCATAAAAGGGGAAGAAAAGAGAACAAGGCAGTCATGCTCCGAGTACTTTTTTTGTTAACTCTTTTGACACAGAGGCTTTCTAAAAAGTGACAGAAGGGATTGGTGAAAAAGAAGGGTTCATCCACTACTGAGAACCACAGAGACCGTGAATGGATAGTAATAACTGCTTTACCTACCAATAAATGCCACTGTTAGACAAATCTCCCTTCACATTACTGTGGGCTCAATATTTTTGTATGTCTCTGATTTACCAGTCTTATCTTCATGAAATACTCATACACATCAATTTGCCTGAGCACTGCAATGCTTTAACATTGTATACAACACTGGTGTTTGTGTGCACATTTATTGTCTGAATTCTTTTAGGTTTAACCTTGTCATCTTCTCAAATTCTCTCTGAATTGAAGAAATTTTCTCAGTAAACTTTACTGACCTGCAATACTGAAAGGCTACACTGTGCAACTGTAACCTGTAAAAAATATTCAGTAACATCTTCAGTCTCAAAAAAAAAAAAAAAAAGATTATAGAGGGATGGCATTAACTGAAATATAATGTGACTAACAACTGATGTTGTGACATCACACAGAAAATGTCCTTGTCCCAAATCAGAAGTCTAACTTTCCAACCAGCGTTGCAACAACATGCAAAAACCTTGCCTAGAAAGGTATGATTTTACTGCATCAGCAAGTGAGATAGAAAGCGGTGACAAACCTTAGCACCTGCTAACGTGTTCTTAAGATTTGTACTGCAGTTGTCAGCATAGCACACTGCACAGAAGTGGAAAACACAAGAGAAACCATAAAAAAAAAAAATCAATTTGGTTAAGATAACGTGTAAGCCATCACTGCAGTGTTCTTCATTTCATGACTTCTTGAAAACCCTGATAAAATTATTGTAATAGTTTTCATTATAAGCAAGAAGAAAACCTTTGCGATCACCAGAGTTGTTTATATAGAGTTTTCCTTTCAGTGTGGCAAACTGAATGGGCTGAATATGCCACTAAATGCTTCAGATGATACTGATTAACTTGATTTAAGAGGATAAGGGAAGGAGGTAGGAAAGATGCAAAGGGAATGCTGCACTTGTTAGATGCAATGGTTTGCATCTAAAATACTAAGTGCTTCTTAGGACCAGCGAATATTAGCATTATTCACCTCTTAATCTTGGTGAGGAGTTTGGGGTTTGGGTTTGTTTTTTTTTTTTTTTCCTTTTTTTCTTTTTCTTTTTTTTTTTCTCAATACAGTTGGATTCTCCAGGAGCAATTTTAATGACAATTGGACAAAGGGTCAAGATAATCCATCCAATACATTGTCAAAATACATGTTTTGATCCTATAAAGACAGTTAACAATATTCAAGCTTTGAAATTCTTTATGAAGTAATCAGCATTAATTTGTTCTGTTCAGATTTTAATTATATACCATTTGCCTTCCTAAGAGGACACTACCACAAGTATAGCTGTCAGATGGAAATTAATTTGCTAGTAGATGACCACATACTTCATGAATTATACATGAAACTTTGTCTCTCAGTGACTGTTGCTAAACGACTCTTTCATCATTCCTATGTTTAAACAAACCACAATAGTTTTTAAATAAGTCTGATCAGCAGTAAGGAGATTAGGATAAAATGCTAAGAATGATTTCTAAAATGGCATTTGAGGCACATTCCGTATTGATATGTTTAGCTGCAATTTGGGTCGTGTTCCTTTGCACTTAGTTGTTAGAAGAATGATGGGCAGGCCACCGCATTCACTTTCAAATACAACATTGATAGCTGGATTTACATTTCTTTTTAAGACTCAGCTTTCGCAAACAAGCCTTAGATTTCAGACATAATTCTGTTATTCAAATGGGAGAAGAGTTTGATAGCTATGCTAATCACTTTTATCTGAGAAAACATAACTAATAGCTTGGTTTACATTTGCTTACATTTATGAGCATAATTTTAGTACATAATTTTATTGCTCTATAAAACATAATACTGCATTAGTCCGCTCTTAAAAAAAAAGGTTACCTTAGAGTGATTTGCACTTAAACTTTCACACTACATTTAAATGACAGCATCATTTTAAATTTTTGACTTTTTAAAATATAGATATATTTTTAAAAAAACACATATAACAATTAATCCCACAAGGCTATTTTCTGTACAGATAATATTCAGTGAATATATTTAAGGTAGTCATAGAAGCATTGATCACAAGACTGTTCTGAGTCAGTTATTCTCATGTATAAATCGGACTGGATGAAGATAATTTGTTCTTACATCGCATGAAAGGAATCTCTTAAAATTCCCTACTGCTGTATACATTAACAAATTATGTGGAAGAAAAGAGGAATGATCCACACAATCACTTTTTTTTTTTTTTTTTTTTTGTGCATCCAGTGTTTTCAGCACTGGAAACTGAAAAGGAAATAAGGTCTTAGATTTTAAGGGGATCGGTTATTACTTTCAGTGGCCCATAAAAATAAAGAAAATATGCTCAAAATAACTCCACTTTGTTGTACTTTACTCAACATTTCCTCTTGGAATAGTCATGCTAATAATGATATGAGAACTATTTTCCACGATGCAACTGTGCCAACTGATACACTATAGTGAGCCTATTATTAATAATACTTTGCATATATGTAGCACCTTTTCTCTGAAAATTTGAAAATACATTTATAAATTTAACCTTACTGTTTCCTTGGAGGCAGAAAAAGTGATGTATATAAATGCTACACTGCCTATGATACCAAGAAATTATCTATGACAGAACCTGGATTTTCATGCATCTCTCATCTCCTACAGAGTCTTCTAAAGAAAGCTCTTAAGTAGTCAATTGGTACTGCAATTGCCTGCAGCCTGTAATGCATTTTTGCCCCCTCACCAAGCTTGTCCTCCTCAATAGGTTTTCTTCTGCTGTACAGGTTATTGCCGAATCAATACCCCTGTGCCTACAAATAGATACCCAAGAAGTGAAACTTAAATATATAGTGAAGTCCACACACTTTGCATCTTAAAGGTAAGCACAGACCTCTTAAGGGGATATTTGATCTGCCCTAATATTGCAGAAACATTGCTTTGAAATGGATGGCTTGCTTATCGACTGCAAATTAAATTATACTACTAAACTATATTTTTGATACTTGATTTCTATTTATTTATTTATTTGATTTTACAGGACCTAACAGGATGCTTGCAGTATACTTCATATGATGCATTGCATTAACTGCAAAATGAATATGTCTTCATTGTACAGTTATTCCATAACATTTGCAGGCTCTTGTCAGGTTGAGATACTGAGAAATATGCATGTCAAGACCAGAACCTTTTTGCTAAGCTAAACTAAGCAGAACTCAACAGAACCTTTTTGCACTGTATTATAGTACAAATTCACAGTAAGGACAATGGGAATGCTTTGGACGTTTGGAATAATGCCTTCTCCCATAGTGAATCAGAAAAAAAAATAAAAATTTTCTAACACAAAATATAAGCTGTACACTGAAAACACTGCATGTAAATACAGCTTACAATTCATTTCATAGAACAATGTTGCCAGATCTCAATTTAAAATAAAACTTCACTAAGTTTGAAAGGAGATAGTGCAACTTAACCATAGATATCCAAAACTAAACTGCTAAGATCCAATTGATAGCCCATCTAGTTCATATTGCCATGGAATATGGTTATGGAAAAAAATAGCTTTGAAAACATATTTAATTGACTTTTAGTCTGGACAGAATGAAGAATGCATGTCAAAAGGAATACAAATAAATCATTAAAAAAAATGCTTAATTTAAGCTTTTACTATGATTTCTGGTACTCAAATCCAAATACCTGGAATGCTGAACCTTATTTCAACTCTGTTACTATTGATGGAGTCAGAACTTTGCTGAGCAGCTGAAGGATGGTCTTGAGTACAACACTATGTGGCTGAAAAGTCTTCAAAAGGACAGAGCAGGAAATGTATATTTTCAGTAGTGCAGAGGTGACAAATTTAACAGATTTTTCTGCTACGTAAGATTCTCTAAGGACTTTCAAAGTAGTGCAAAGTAATTTTTCAGGCTGTATGCATATGCTTAGTGTAAAGACAAAACTGGCTGCAGAGCCCACTTAAACTTTTGGTGAAACAACTGCTCTGCACAGAAAAACACGGCCTAAGAAATGTGAATAGAAAGCCAAATAACAATACAGCATATAGAATTTGTCCTTAGTGACAGTATATTAGGCAGAATTGTGATGGATTCCATGTAAATGTGGTGTGAGAGAATACTAGGAATCAGTAATTGTATTTGCATGAACTTGTTCATATTTCTTCACATTTAACACTAGACATTCATGATTTAAGAATAAAACAGTAGCTCTTTCCTTCTATGGTCAGACTGTGGTGGTTAGCGTGGTTAATCATCTCAACCACAAAGGTTCCATTAAATCTTCCATCCACAGGAAAGGCATACTGAAATGGCTGATATTCAGAAGAAAGACTCACATATACACTTATAACAGTCTTTTACATGGATACACACACGCACACCTTATATAAAGTAGTAGATACTGTATTTATACACAAACACAACACATCCATTCTTCTGGACTTTGACATCCAGAAAGTTCCAGCATAAAATTATCCTCTTTTTGTCAGAAAAAAACTTCAGTTTTATATCAAGATTTCCTGACCTCTGCAAAAAGGGGTGATGAGACTTTTTAATGGGGAAGCTTTGGCACCAGTCAGCACAAAATTTCCAATTGCTGGACACCGTTCCTGCACTTACAACATCAGATAATTAATCCTAGAAAAACAGAGCGTGGTGTCACACACAGAAGCAAAAAAAAAAAAAAAAAAAGAAAAAACTCAAGAAATTCCAATTTACGGTTGATGTTCTAGCATTAATTCATATCACTGTGCGCACCATGAAGTGGTGGTGAAGGATTACAGTGGGGGAAAACACAGAAATGAGGGCAAAGTATCACCTTTAAATTCCAGTTCTCTAGCTATTTTTACCTTAACCAAGTTCTCTATCATTTTCAAAGGCACCAAAATTGCACTTGCTGTGCTATTACTGACCTTGCATCCAGATGTCATTAAAAATTAGCTTTATTTCCTTGGGCATTTTATGTAATTGAAGGCTGAATTCCTTGAAAAATGGAAGATCGGTCCTTTCAGTGAACGATGTTTCTCAAAGCTGCTATCTTTCACCACTATTGATCTTGTTATATGTCAAAATTAGTAATGTCTAAATTAGCAGTTGTTGAGACATGTTCCATTTCTTATTACTAATGCTGGAAATCCATATGTAAGGAGCAAGCCAGAAGCAACCTCACCAAACCATTTACACAAATATAAAAAAAATTGAATTATTTTGTTTATACATCACACAGATAGCTTTACATTGAGAATATTGGTGACAACGTTAAGCATTGAATCTAAGAGAGTTCATGGTGGGGAGAGCACTGACCAGTTCTACTTTTTGCATAGTAGAAATCATTGGCTTGGGAACATGGCCTGCTGCTGTAGCTAGTCACTCAGCAAGTCTCGCTTAACAGCTACAGGAAAAAATTATTACAGACCAAAGACTTTCAGTTTCTAGGTTTTAGTATTAACATTGTCCTCAGTGGGGATTATCTACCACTCTCAAATTGATTTAATATACGAACTTGTAATAGACCAGCACATCGTGGAAATGACTGATACCTGGAGAGGTCAATCGTTAGTGCCACAAATAATTAGAGTTTTACTCTCTCACTCCCCTGAGAAAAAATTATTTTATGAACATGAAAGATAAGTCATTGCAGCGAGATTCCATAGGAAGGCTATATTTGGGAGCAAAACCTCAATGAAAACAAAGATCCCAGAATCACATTCACCTCTTTGTGTTGGTGGTTTGTTTTTCTCCAATTCTTTTTTTTTTTCTCATCTCCTAAACTCATTCATGTGTAATACCTTTTTATCACTTCAAAATAATTATACTCTTCAAGATGATAAAAACAGTATGTCTTCTGTCACTTATTTTGTCTTATGTTCAATTTTGTAACTGTGATAAAAACTTTCAGAAACACTCTGAGCTTCCAAATGGATGTGCTGCTAGACCTTGAACATAACAGCATGATATAACATCGGCAGAATAGCCAGCTAAATAAATGTTCACTTATTCATTTCCCTAAGAGTAGGTTCACGTCCAGATGATGATGAAGCTTCTAGTCACAAAAAACTGGATAGCAACTGGAGTACAATAAGAATGTAAGAAATTTAGAGAAAAAGGAAATTGGTAAAGCCACTTTGTCCATGATGGGCCATCTAATTATTTCCTAAATGGGAAAATGCTTTTGCCTTACCTGGTTGACCGCTCTGCACATTCAGCATGAAAAACATGTCCTGACATCTGTTCTGAATTTTCATTTTATTTCCATGCATGCTTCTTTGTCCTGTCATTTGTGTCAGTCTGAAAACAACAACATAAAATGACAGGTTCTAATCACTTAAATGTTGAAAATTGTCCTGTTTCTTTTTTTCTTCTTTTAAGAAAAGATTTGAAAGCTATACTGTTTCCTCTGCCTCAGTTAAGTGTCATCAAATTGCAGTTATATTACAAAGTTCAGTAACATAGACCCAAACAAAGGTTTCCAGCTGAGAAAATGTGGGCTGCAAGACACAAAGAGCAGAATTCAGATTTCCAGAGTGGAAAATGGGTTCATTGCAAATACTGATTACCCGCTCCTTTCCACCACACAAAACGGTTTCTAGTATAATAAACACTTATTTGTGGATCTGCCTTACATTCTTAATTGTCCATTACATTTATAACTATCACTCTTCTGACACTGACACAAAGAGACTCCATTGTTTGAGAAGAGGCTGCAGTTAAGAATTATCCTACCTCAGGATAACTTTAATGCATTAGAGTCCTACTGTGTTAACTCTATACCAACACAGCAAACAAGACAGCGACCCCTTCAAAAAACTTGCAGCTTCACTGTGGGATCATAGAAGGGCTTGAATTGGAAATGACATTAAAGATGATCTAGTTCCAAACCCTAAATGCTTGGTGTGGTTCACATCCCTGGAAGCATCTAGAGATTGAAAGCAGCCAACAAGCACGTGGATAATTCCCTTTTTTTTTTTTGTAATGACAAGAAAATAAAGTTTGCAGAGTTGCCAATCAGTCTATTTTGGAGATGAGTGAACCTCCTGTCAGATAGATACCACAAAGACAGCAAAGCTCGAATACCTAGACCATTGTTCCAGGCTTAGACAAACACATCTGCAGCCCATACTAATACATGGATATACAGATAATATAACACCACATTCCCATACAAATGTGGGCTTAAATCAGCAAGCTTCCCTATTGAATTGAGGCTAACATGCAGGTCAGCTTGCCATAACATTTTGTCAAGAAATTTAACTCCGGATTGTAGCTTTTTCTTCTAACTTGATAAGCCTGTTGAAACTTGACTAAGGTTAGAGCTCGGTTCTATCCTTTATTTCTCTTTATTTCTTTCTTTGCAGAAAAAACTAAACAACGTGAGATCTGGTAACTAGTACCAATTCCAGATAATACATTTGGTTGCAAACTAGTTATTAAAACTTTGATAACATTCTCTAACATGAAAAAAGACTTATAAAATACATGCTATTTGCTAGTCTCACAAGTCAAATCCATTCAAGTATCTTCCAAGCTTGACTTAACCAAAAATGTCTCATACACAGTATATAAATTATCTTCTACCCCAGTAGCTAACAGCATCATTATTTTACTTCCCACAAATGAAATATGGGTATCTGGAAGACTTCTTTTTTTAATCCTGCAAGAAAACTGATGTAATGTTTGTAGCTGGAATTTGCATCTAGCCTAACAATAGCTGTCATTGTGCTACTCTGCCACGCTGAGAAGCATATCTGAGAGCAGGCTCAGATTTCTCCTTTCATCTTCTTGCATCCTCTCCAACTGTAAGTCTTAGGCCCCAGTGCTAAGAATTCTATGATTTGTGCCAACTGATCTCCTTACCCACATACTGTCCCACAAAGATCAGCAGGGCTTTATGGTTTGTGCACAAATCTCTCAATTTGAGTTTATTACTGAAGAAAGCCATAGTGAGGGTTTTTCTCTTCTAGAAGAGTTGATCCATTTTTCCAGTAAGTCTAGCACACTTGCGGGTTTTCACTTACTCCAATTTCAGACCTGGCAAATTAATTTGTTATATCTTAGGATCAACTGATCAGCACTGCAAATAATGTCCTTTGTGCTTTGTGTTGCAGAGTTGGCAGGATACATTATGGAATTGTAGCTGCTGCATCAATGCTCCATACCAGTTTCAACGCTAATATTACATATTAGGCAGAGTTGGAGGGCCCATCAGATGATCTGACCTACACTGGTTAAATGAGTATTTACCTAAATGCATGAAGACATTAAGACTCAAAGACATCAAGGTTCTATTTCTTGTTGGTTTTGATTTTGTTTGTTTCTAATACATAGAATGGTAGATCATCTGATAAGAATTTGCACAGCCAAAACTACTGATGAAGAAATATGTATAATCAAAAGCAAAGTAGGAAAAGCAGTTACTGTGCATGTCAAAGTGTGCCTATTTCAAAATTAGTTTGTACTAAAATCCCTTGTAATTTCTGATCATTAATGTAGTTAATAAATATTGTCTATATCATTTCAACACACTGCTAAATAACAGACAAACATAGTTTTGACCTGACTTTCAACGGAAACTAAATTAACATCTCTATTTCTGAGATTGTTCCAAGGCCTACTGAACTCAGTAGATATTTTTTCACAAGTGCCAGTGAATTTTGGATCAGTCCCTATAAGACAAAATCATTTCAAAGCAGGAAATTCTTTTATTTTCTTTTTCTTCTTCATTATATCATGTTTTTGGAATGTTCTTACAGTGGTTCATTCAGGAAGGAGCCATCTCTCAGCAGAGAAAAGGCAGAGGAAAAAAGTTTCATTAATTGCAAAACCTATCCAGTTTTTGATGCAGTCTTCACTTTTGTCATGAATTCACACATTTTTTTTGAGTCCAGGCCCCAGAGATTAAAAATAAAAGATATCAAAGCTAGGCCCTAAGACATAAAAAATGATATTGCGAAAAATTTAGGCTGTAGAAGGGTAATGCAAATGGTCATTGACTTCATTATAAAAATCTTTGGCAACAACTTTTCCAGACCCATGTTAAGCCTTGAGAGAGAAATGTTTCAGCACAGAACCACTTAATCATTTATATGAATGAAAATGAGTGCAAACAGAATGCTGAGATGGTTTTAAGATCACCTCTTTTTTCTTGTACAGAATACCCACTATAATTACATTTTGCCTGTCAGTTCATAAATTTTGCTTATTACAAAACGGGCATTATTGATTGCTTTTTAAAAGTACTAAAACTAAGCTAAGAGCAGTAGATCTCTCAGCAAATTCAAAACATACTATCTTCCAAACTAATCACTGGCAAAGAGACTGTGGAAATACTATTGAAGTTTATTGTAAGCCCGATGCAAAAAAAAATTGAAGTTACCATGAGTTTTAGGTTAGTAACTTGGCTTTGAATTTAGGATGTTTTAAGCCACAGTGAAAAAAAAAAAAAAAAAAGATAAACTTATTTGGCAAAGTCAGACACTTTTAAAGCCAACATCCTGTAATTGTTTCCTCATTTGGCCTGGCAACTTAAACAAGGATAAAAAGCATGGGCGGGGGGATGGTGTGTGCAAAACACTAAATTTTTCAGAAAGAAAGAATTGGAGGAGAACAAAGAAATCAAGGTACTCGTCTCATTTGTGATAAATGAATATGTAAATGACATTTGCTCCTTTTGTTCTCTTAGATAGGATTCAATAAAACAAAATGAAGGTAACTCTCTAGTCTTGTGGGAAAAAATGACTGAACGGAGAATTTTCATGGTTTGAATTAGTGCAAACAGCGGACATTCTGACACAGTTGACTAGCAATGCAGAAGAGCCAAACTGATAGCAGGCAATATAAGAACACTTGGCCTCTCTGAGACCAGCTGATTAAGCATCTCCAAGCAAGATTAATACACACTAGGAACATCCTTATTTAGAACTAGTAAGAAATAAAAGCTATCAAAAAGGATTTATTTCTGCCATTCTTATCAAAATAAGATTAAGGGCTGATGTCCACAGATAGTTAAAGGAGAGAGAGGAGATGTCATATAAAAAGAGAAATTAACAGTGTTTGCTATTGGATTAAATCTAAGCAATCTCCAAAGCTGCTCAAACTTTTCCTCTTTTCACTGTTGTATTGTTGCCAGTCCTGAGCTAATGCTGGAAAAAAATTAGGTAGCTACTGATCTGGCTAGGGAACAATGTTCTATTCAAAGTTAGTATCTGTTCTAAATATCAAGCAACAAAATTTACTGTCCTCTCTGTAAAGAGGGGTAAGAAGAAAAAGAAAAAACACATTTATATCAATGTCAAGCCAAGAAAGTAATTTTGTATTAACCTAACAAAATGGAATATATAAAAGTATTTTTTGAAGTAGAAATAATTTAAGAACCTTCTAAATAACTTAACAGTACACTTGGCTACACTTGGATTTAGGAAGCAATATTTTACATGCAACAGTAGATTGTATTTTTTTTTTTTCAGCTTTAAATCCACAGACAGAGCTGTACTCCATCAAGAAATGACAACAGCAAACCCAATGCCTCATGTGAAAGTAACAAATTAAATTTAGCCGTAGCTAGAAAATGGTCAGATAATAAGGCTATGATTCGACATCTATGTTAAAGGCAGAACAGTTACGTGTTCAGAACACTTACATGTATCAAAGCGCTCACACGTTGTCCCAGTGTTAGTTGAGTAACCACCTGCAACTTGAAAAAGTCTTTGGTCACTAAGGTTTTAAAGACACTAAAGCAAATTTTCTGCAATTATCTGTGAAACTTACTAAAACAGCATGTATGCAAAATGCCTTTGTTGCTTCAGTTGGGAAGAACAGAACAAAAATTGCAGACTTGGGCTAATGTTATTGTTCTCTTTCACAATTGTGGTCATCTGAAGAGACCACAAGGCATGCGTACAAGGTACCTGATTGCTGTGTAACATAGGTAAACGATCTGCTGATAGACTGCCGTTGAAATCAAGACTAAGCTCTCCATAATTTCCATGTTAGCAAGCAAACACAAAATTCCTAATAAAAAAGCCCTAATTTTGGGAGGATGATACATGGAACTATGCATCTTGATTGCGAAATAAGCAGCAGGAAGAAGACACCGGGAGGATGGTTGAGGTCAGCTTCTTTGTGAACTGTGTGCCTGAATTTCCCTTCCCTGGTAAGTCACAGGAGGACTGGAACCCACGTGTGTTCAAGAAGGCTACAGAGGGATGAGGTCTCTCCCTTCCTTCGCCTCCAACACAGCACTCACTCCCCAAGTGGACAGGGATGGCAAAAAGAGACAATAAATCAGTCATCCAGCTTCTCAGTTTTGTCCCCTCTGAAGAACCTTTAGCTACAGAATGATAGTCAAAGCAAACTGGAAATTCATCTAGATTTTATGTGCTCCAGGGCACCAAATCAGAACAAAGTGTTGAAGACTGATGGGAAATCTGCCTGGTAACTTTTTCTACTATTTCACAGGGTGTGAATCTCACAATTATGATACACGGTCACATTTCTACAATAGTTCTCCATCCTGCACTACATAAAAACTTGACTAATTCCAGTAAGATTGGATATACTGATTTCTTTTTCATTTAACACTTGGAAAATAAGTTGAATTATCAAAGAGACACAAAAGTTTTGTTATTTCAAGTAGTGCTGAGCTGAGTTCCCATAAACTGGATTGGAATAAATAAGATCTGGTCTAGGTCATGGTTTCAGAGTAGGCTGTACTTGGAACAGAACACAGGGATAAGAGGGCTCTGTTCTCAGGCTGGTGAAAGCCTGTTCCGGTTGACAGAGATTATGTTAACAGCTTCTGTGCTGGGAGTCTGGCAAAAAGGCTCTAGGGAAACTTTCTCTTTCCCTTCAAACATAGTATATATGTATTATATATACTGAGAGAGCACTGACTGTATTAGCCAGTGAGTTTCTGTCACAATCATGGTCATCACACCCTGTACGTGAATAGTCATGGCTAAGAAGGGATATAATTCAGATCTTATTTATGGTCTCCATTCTTATATTCTGGCAAGAAGATCTGAGGACCATTACCTTATAATGTTAAGCAGTGTTCCTTCTCATAAAGCAGATACCACTTCCAGTGCAAATACATGTGCTTACAAGCTCAATGTTAGCTGTCAGTAGGTACTCAAGCATGAAAAGTTAACATTTGCTTTCTATCAGGATTCACGTGACTAGTGCTCAGTGGCTTGAGTGTTACAGAAAAGTGAGTACAGAAGGTCCTTGACACCAAACTAATAAAGCTTTTCAATTTCAAATAAAACTTTACAGATGTTTTGGCATTTCCCCAATACAATTTAAAGAAAATAACAAAATCAAGCCAGTAGGCAGGTAGTAAGCTAATTAAAAATGTTTTCCAGTTGCACTTCAGTTCAAAACTTATTCCTCTGGTAGCTGACTGAAAGCCACAACCAGCTAATGCTGCATTCTGTGCTACTGAGGACACAGCTCAGTCAGTTTCCCCAGAAAATCCAGAAGGATTCAAGGCCTGTTCTGTACTTGTTTACAACAGCAGGTACTCAGAATTTTAGCAGTTTATAGAAGTAAGTGGGCAAACCAATAGAGATCAAACATGGATTCATAGTTTTCCTCCTGAGTCCAGAATAAGGCCTCTAAGATGATTAGGAGCTGGAGCAAATGATCTGCAAGAAGTGGCTGAGGGAGAAGTGTTTATCTAGCCTGAAGAGAAGGCTAGGGTGGCACTTAACTGCAGTCTTCCATTACCTAAACACAAGTCACACAGAAGATGGAGACAAACAGAAAAGTGGATAAGAACCAGGTGTCCACTTCTTCCTAATACAAGTAGGAGAGACTAACAACAACAACAAAAAAAAAGGCATGGTTCTTATAAAACAGATGCTAGACTATTTGAATGCTTTCCAAGCAAGGGCACTCCAGTACCTCACACTTCAAAAACACACTGCAAGTTATTAAACAAACACAAAACATGAGGCCCATGTATTCTGAGCTGAAAAACAGGGGCCTGGACAAAGTTGGATTAAATATACTATATATTTGCCCTGATCTTATTCAATGCTGAGGCTTATCTCTACTGTCGGATAAAGGATGCTAGGTAAGATAGATCTCTGGCCATAATCAGTGCTGACAGCCTTGCGAATAACACCTTACAAAGTTCCTGACCCTGTATTGGTCATAGCTCGGAAACTTCTGAATTTTGTACACCACCAAAAGAGTTATCTTCATATACTGGTTAGAACCACTTCAGATCTTTCTGAGAGACTGCAGTAACGCACATCTGTGGCACCTGGATATCTCACAAAGAACCTGTGACTGAGGCAGTATTTTGGTCCGTGTTCTGCGATATCAGACCATAACATTTAATATTTTATATGCCATAAATACATACAGATAAGAACATAAACCACCAAAAGATGCAGCAACGTGAATAAGGTTAATAGAGATAGGACAATCTGCGAGACAAAGATCTCAGCCATGGTTCAGACCAATAAATCATTGTTGATTTATAGTAGGTCCTCTGCCACAGCAGAAGTTATGAAAGACTGTGTATCCAACAAATCTTACAGACATGCTGAAATATGATTAAACATATGAAACAAGTAAAAAAAAAAGATCACACCAAGTACCGAATGTATGCTAAAACAAAGCTCATGCCAATTGTGTTAATATACAACTGCTGCCACTTTCACTTTATATTACAGTGGGATCGGCAAAGATGTTTGTTATAGATGAATAGAGTTGATTATCGCTGATTACAGATGCACTAATTAACGCAGTTTTATTTGTTCCAAAACCCTATTAATAATCAATTCTGAAAGATTTGGGCAGTCATGTGCAATTTGACATAGTTTTAATCACCAGAGTAAGATGCTGCAGTCCATTTAGAGAATAATGAAGAGACAAAAAAGAACAACAAACCAAAACACACACACACACACAAAAAAAAAAAACAACCCAAAAAACCACCAACACAGAAACTGTTGGCAGAGAATCAGCGTACCTAAAATAGGCCACTTTTCAATCTAAGCAGCTTGCTAATCACCTTCACCATCCTGACAGTTCAGACAATGAGGATTTAGAGTTCAGCCTATAAAACAATGTTTAAATAGAGGTGTAAAACTGTGCCAAAGCTTTCGCACATGAGCCAAGGAGGCCACACTTGGCCTTGTAGAAACATACATTAAAAAGTTGCCCTGAGTGACTAAAAGTTAACATTAAAATCAATTGTGTGTCTGGAAACAGTGTCTCTTTATCTGTAAAAGGACCAATAAGGACAAATAAGGCACACTTGGGAGCTACTGAGGGATTTGTACCTTTGCTGTTCTAAGAGTTATGCCAGCATTCACTTTTCAAACATCCATGAGCCAGAGGCTTGCAACGCGTCTTGAGATCTCATCTCTTTCTCCGTTTCTGGACAAACACACAAACACATATTTATGCAATTCTGAAAAGAAGTTTGTTGCACTAAAAAGCTCTCAAATATTTTTATCTTAAAAAAGAAACAACACAGTTCAGGCCCAAAGAAGAGCCCTCTGCAAGTCCACAGCCTGCTCTCCTATCTGTTAGCATTTCCAAAGAGAAGCAAATAGGCTAGTCAGGCTACTGAGATTTCCACAAGAGCAGCAAAATTTTTCTCTCAAATGTTTCCAGGGGAACTTTCACAACCCTGGGTATGCATAGTTTTATTACCCTCAAAAATGTTTGCCTGTTATTTTTTTAAACTATCTGTGCAGAGATTAACATAAGGTATTATTTCAACTGTATAGACATAGGTATTCTGTCTCAAAATAAGACTTGACAGCGAAGCTCTGAACCAGACATAAATTGGATAAGCTGATCCTGTAAAAATATTTGAAATAATTAAATACAAGGTAGGCAAATGTCACTAATTTACCTGAGTATTTACAACATGTTATCCTGATTTGTTTTTCACACTAGTTTGACCCAGTCATACACCTATGTACAGCAACATATCTGCTGTTGAATTGACTGTGAAGTCAATTCTGCTTCTGCAGTACCCTTTTGTCTTCCAAGCTATCACACAGTAGAAACACAACATAATGAAATAAAACACTGCGTAACATTCTTTTCTCTCTCAATCACCTACAGCACCAAGTCTTCAGTCTTATAATCTTTACTGAAAGCTTTCTTTAATAAAATAACTTTAAGATACACAAGAGACTGTAAGAAGTAACCATAGATTATATTAAGCTGAAAAATCCAGACTGAAGAGTCCCAGTAAATGGAAAGCAAGAGTGAGATCCAGTGTCCAAGAGAACTGTGTAAGACTGTGCATGCTTAAGGCACAGAAACCTGTGTCCATTGCTGACTGGCCTACCACCTTACCTCTATTTATGTAATGAGCAGGCCTCAGCAAGCCTGTCTCTCTTTACATGCCTAGTCTTTCCATACACTATGCCTTTCATTCACTTCCCTTATTCACAGCAGAGAGGAAACAAATTATTATGGAAGAGAATGTGCACCCCTGACACTTTGCTGGCTGTGTCACTGTCATTTATGGACAGTGTCTTGCACCCTGGGAATGACCCTTGAAATCAGGAAACCCATTTGCATTTTTAAAATCCACCGTAAACACACTTCACTATATAGGGCCGTAGATTTTGGCACCTTAGAAGATTAACCCCATTTGTTAGAAGCTGCTTTTCCTCTTCAGCCACAGAAAAGAGAAGCGAGACAAAATAGCAAAACAAGATGCAAGATGCCAAGATATATTCTGGGTTGACTAGCAAAGTGCAGAAAGGGCAAGGTGGCTGGGGTAGCTGTCATCTCAGTGGAACCATGCCCCATAGTACCAAGACATTGTTGGAGCAGTGCTTGAAGAGCTGCAGCCTGTGGGAAGCCCATACAGGATGAGTCTGTGAAGGATGGTATGCTGTGCTCCTTGTGGAGCAGAGGCGGAGAGCAACCATGGAGAAGCAGCAGAGATGAACCTCTATGAGCTGACCAAAGCCCCCATTCACCTGCACTGCTTGGGCAGCGGGGGGGGGGGGGGGGGGGGGGGGGAGGATGGTTGGGGGAAATATTTTAATTGCTTTTAGTTCTTACAGCTCTAGTATGTCATTAGTGTAATTTGTTGCACATTGCTCATTTCCCTGTGCTGAGTCTTTTGCCTGTGACAGTAATCATGAGTGACCTTTCAGTCCTTATCTCAACTCAAATTTTTTTCATATTTTCTCCCCCGTTCCTATAGGGACGAAGAATGAGAGAAAAGCATGGTGGAGCTTAGTTAGCCATTAGTGTGACACCACCATAGTTAGAAATTTATAAGCAAACAAATATGTGCTTATTATGATCCCAGCATTGATGGGCTGTGATTTCCACTCGGCCTCTGTGAACTATAATAAACAGAGCAAATAGTGACCAGCAACACAATGCTACAGAGACTAAAGAGGAATTTGGAACTGAAGCCAAATAGGTATGAAGTATCATTCAGAAACCAAGGAGGAACTGATAGTCCCTGAATGGATCAGAGCCTAATGATCCCCAAAATGTGGATATCATAAGCTGGAATGCAGCTAATACAATAGAGAACAGTTTAAAACTGGTAAAGAGGAAGAACAGTGTGCCAACACTGACTGTAGGGCAGTTTAGACAAGTAAATGCAATCAATTTCTAAATCCAGTTGGAATACCAGGATGAAACACCTTGGCATCTATAAGGAATGCCATGGGATCCATATTGACAGTTCCATTAGAGGCTCTGTTTCACCATACAGCAATGCAGTGCCGAAACACCTGCATAATTACTTGCAACTACCCATTTCGGTGATTGTATCACAAAGTATTTGTTTGCAAAACTACTAACAATGTACAAGCATACAGGTGCATAATTTTAAGTGAGAGCAACTGATTTTTACTGAATATTTGGTTCATTGTTGTACCAACAGCCAGGGTTAGGAACTTACATTTTTGCCCAGACAGCCTCCCCTCATTCTTTCAGTTTCAAAGTTGCTGACAGAATATTTATGATGGTTTGTACTGGGATTGAGTTAATTTTCTTAATATTGCTATGCTTTGGGTTTGTGATGGAAACGATGTTGGTAACACACTGATCTTTTATTTACTGTTGAGTAGTGCTTACACACAGTCAAAGTATTTTCTCACCCTGCTTTGCCAGAGAAGGATGGAGGTGCATAAGTGGCTGGGAGAAGACATAGTCAAGACAGCTGACCATAGATGACCAAGGGATATTCCATATCATGACGGACACTACATTCAGCACTAAAAGCTGGGGGAAAGGAGAAAAGAGTGGATGTTCACAGCTATGGTGTCTGCCTTCCCAAGTAATCATTACACACGATGAAGCCCCACCTCCCTGGAAATGGCTCAACTTCTGCATACCAATGGCAAGTTGTGAATGAATTCCTTATTTTGCTTTGCTTGCATGCCCAGCTTTTGCTCTACCTATTCATCTGTTTTTATCTCAACTCATAAGTTTTTTCACTTTTACCTTGGCAGTTCTCATTCGCATCCTCCTGGAGGGGAGCACGCAAGTTTAGCTGCCTACCATGGATAAATCACGAGAATGCTTCATGCAGAAGTCTGAAATGAAGGAAAAAGTGCATCTTTTGTATGTATACGGCTTTACAATACACTTCATCTGTCTGCCAAACTCAGAGAGTGGTGAGGTCCAGACACCAGGCTGTGCCAGAGAAGCTGTGGGTGCCCCACCTCTGGAGGTGTTCAAAGCCACATTGGAGGGGGCCCTGGGCAGCCTGCGCTGGTGGGGGGCAGCCCTGCCCACTGAAGGGGGGGAGGGGTTGGAACTGGGTTGGCTTTAGGTCCCTTCTAACCCAAGCCTTTCTATGAGTCTATGATCATCTCATTCTCCTCCCCTCAGTAATGGTTTGTAACACATCTTTGTCCCATATTAAATAATTGAGTGAAAAATAAACCAACTATGGATCTTATTTTGGTTATAGAAAGGTCTGAATTGTTTATAACTGAATTAATTGCTAAAAAGACTTGAGTGGCCAATTAGTAATATTTGTATTTGAATCTGCCAGTTGGCCCAGAACTGGAAATTTATATTGGTTTCTACATAAAGACTGTAGTGCTCACAGGAAAAAACAAAACAAAACAAAACCAAAAAACATTCAATCAAAAAAAAAAATCAAGAAAATATTTGAGAATCACTGTCTTGAATGGAACATGCCTGATAGCTGGCCAGATAATTATTAGCCAGAATTGCCTACGATATTTCCCAACTGCAGATTCAAGTACTGATTCTGCATTCCTCAGACTACATAAAGTCATGAATTATTGTTGCACTCTGAGAAGTTCTGAACAAGTGATAGGAATGAATGGTACCACACATGAAACATATACAGATGCCAGCAAACTGTTCATTTGTGCTCATAAGATTTGCACATGCCTTTTCAAGACAGCATTTTCTCTTTTCATACTCCACTTTTCCACAAGCAGTAAATTAACATCAAACTCATCTGGATTATCTTAAGAACTGTAAGGAAATTCCTCAAACCACTAATAGGTAAAGCAAGCAGTACAGTCATATACTGCATTTGATATCCCAGAGAAGCATCTCAAGGACAGTTACGAAAAACAAAGAATCATAGAATCACTCAGGCTGGAAAAGACCTTAAAGATCATCAAGCCCAACCATGTCCTAACCATACTACCCTAACAACCCTCCACTAAATCATGTCCCTAAGCACCACTTCCAAACAGTTTTTAAACACATCCAGGGATGGTGACTCAACCACTTCCCTGGGGAGCCTATTCCAGTGCTTAAAAACCCTCTGCAAAGAAGTTTTTCCCGATATCCAACCTAAACTTACCCTGGTGCAACTTAAGGCCATTTTCCCTCATCCTGTCACCAGTGAGAAGGGACCAACCCCGCTCACTGTAAGTTCAGTCATCACTGCTTACCACATGAAAACATGAGCTAGGATTAGATAATGGCTCCTGGGAAACAGTAGCACTCCTCAGCTATTATTTCCTCTGTATCCTCTACACATGCCAAATGTAACCCAGTAGAATGAGGCACGAGAAGAAATCATGCAATTTCAGGACAACAGTGCGATTTTGAGTTGCTTCTGAAGTTGAGCAGACTGCTCCCAAGGTAACCTTAATCTTCCTTTCAGTGGCCATCACCCTACCACCCAAGTCTTACAAGACTCAGCCCCAAAGTAAAGATAAGAACAGAAACAAAGAGCTGGAGAAACACTTGAAAGAAGCATCACAAAATAAAAGGGACAGAATAAACATTGACAGAAGCATCCCATACAATCCTAAACTTGTGTGCAACTTAGGCAAGCAACTCTTCAAGGAGCTGTTCTCCTCATCAGAATATGTATTTTGGAAGTTATAGCAGTTTCTAAATTATTCACATAGTAGTGAAGTAAATAATTGTATAATGTGCTAAGGTACAATTCTGGCCAGTCCTCAGGCATTCAAATTCCTGGACTCGTGCTTTTCCTTTCGCTTGAATGATTATTAAGGGAACGACACTTTAAAATTATTCCATATTCTTTACTACAGATTGTGCTGTCTTTTAGGTTCCAAACTTGAGAAGCAGCTGTGTAGCCAAAGGTTTTTTTTTCAGAAATTTAAACATCTTTTGTCCATGAAGAATGTATTCACACTTTCTTGTAATAAATCACGACAAAATCTTATGTAATTAGAGCATAAACTTTAACATATTTGTATCAGTAAGACCTGCTAAAAAAAAGGAAGGCACTAGAATACTGTGATGTTTAGAGGGGCATTTGATAGCTTTTAAGTTAAGCATCATTTAAAACAGATTGTAATTAAGGATTTTCCTTTTTTTTATTACATATTAAGGTCTCTAAGAGCATAACTTCCATAAATAGTCAAGAATAAACTACATTCAGACCTACACATAAGCACATTTCTTGGCACAGACAAATGAAAACTGTGATTGCTGACATCTCTTTGAAGGAAGATTTTCTCTTTTTTTTTTTGTCCCAGCCCTTATTTTATTTATATGGCTCTGAACACTTTTTTATTTTTAATTATCCTAAGGAAAAGCAGGGGTGGAGGGAAAAGAGATCTTTGTTTTCCAACTGAGACAGTGAAATACATTCCAAAGCTGCTTTTGTTTTTAATTTACAGAAGCTCTCATGTCTAATCTACTAAGCCAACAAATAATCTGTTTGCCAGGTTTTAGATGACAGTCATGAAAAGTGCATACAATTGCTGACTTTATTCTTTTTTAGGATACAGATTCATTCTCTGCCATAAACTTAAAAGGATCTTTTGCAGAACTTTTCACAATGAATTTATTTTTAGCTATGCATTTTGTTTCCCAGGAGTTATTTCATTCTTACCCAGTCATTGTGTATCTCCAGTTCTCTTCTGAATAACAACAAAAGCATTGTTTGCCTATATTAAAAATAGGGATGGCTAGGTTGCTATACTTGCTCATGAAAGCAATTGTTCAAAACCAAAAAGAAGGGGATCCAGAAGTGTGCTCCCTCTAAAAAAAAAAGTCTAGTGCAGACAGGCAGTCCCACATATTTCCATACACAGATTACACAGATTATTCTATTCCTTTAGAATAACCTTACATCCTACTCTTCATAATACTAAAAGATAAATGTCATGGTCTTAGATCTTGGAATCTAACAAGAAACTACCAGATTAAGGAGGGGGGGGGGGGAGAGGGAACACAAAAATGTAGCATCTCTACACTGCTCTAGCAACTCATACACACATGGAAGGCAGAAGCACTGCAAGGCAGTGAGATTCTTGGATGGCACGATCTACTGCAAGGAAGTTTCTTCTGGTGCAGAGGAGTAAACTACCATATTTCATTATTTTCCTCCCATTCACTCTGGCACATCATCTTCCCCATTAGACAACCATAACATCTAGTACTGTATTATCAGTGAACTTGCAGGAGGGAAAGGGCATCACAGAACTATCTGCAAGCTTCCTCCTGAAGATGGGTTTTGCCAGGATTTGCGAAGGCAATCCTAGCGCTCAGAATGCACTGTTCTTCCAGAGATGCTGGATTTGTCACTTGTTTCTCTCCTCTTAAAGGATACGGGGCTAGAAATTTACAGAATAAATGATTATACAACTAGTACAGTTCCTGTCCTAAAAGCGGCCCTTTTATTGACATCTTAATATAGAGTATTCAATTTATACTTAACAGTGGAACTTAAATGGGAAAGAAAGATAAAAAATATTCTGGGTAAAAAATTCTTCTGCTCCAAGATGTGCATAGAATCATAGAATATCCCCAGTTGGAAAGGACCCATAATGATCATCTAGTCCAACTCCCTGCTCCACGCAGGACCACCCAAAATCAGATCATACATCTTACCTTCTATACAGTTATTCTTTCCACAGGTAGCAACGAAAGCTTTTCACTTCATGTGATGTTTCTAGAGCACTGTGTTTGAATGCTAAGAAAATTATGGCAATGTGATTTTAGATAGACTGAAACAACATAAGTGAACAGGGAAAGGCAACAGAGACTCCAAACAGACATAAAAGCAATGGCTGAAATGACCTTTTTAACATGCCAGGTGAGAGCAAGAGTTTGAGGGAGGTGCAGAATTATTGCTAACAACTTAACTGAGCTCATAATTATTTTGTTTGTATGATGGTTGTAGGAGCTTCAGCCTTCAGAGACGGCCTGTAATTTATACCTCTTTTAGAAGAAAAGATATCAATTGCCTACCAGCTGCAGGAAAAAGGCTGTATCCACAGTTCTTCCACCAGAACTGTGGGTGGAGCCAAATTCAGCATTCCTCAGTGCAAAACAAATAACATTTTAGGAGGTTGTGCAAGTTCCTTTAAAGATATACCTGCAAATATAACATCATCGGCAGGTGCTGACTTTATATACACTGCAGTGAGCAGATGAAAATCTCACCATCTATTTTACTGTTACGAGTTCTGAATTCAGTCAGAATTTACAGAACAGCTTTCATCTACTTTATTCTTGTTAAGCATTATTGTATAAGTCAGCCAATTCTCAAGCAGATGATAAAAAGGCATTCTGTGCTTGTGAAACTTTTAGGATGTTTTCATAATTTTTAAACTATCTTAAGGCTTTTAGCAAACCCCTTTGTGTCCTTCTAGGGTTTCCATTTCCTCCATCTCTCAACATTACATTATCGTTTCCTCTGAGAAGCTGAGATTTGAAAGTTGTGAGATTTGAAAGTTCCAATTTCCCCAGAAAATACAACCCATGACACAGAATCAGGTTAACTGCTGATTTGTCTTCTCGTGCTACATCCACAACTTTTACTCAAACAAGAAGAGTCATAATCTGCATTCACCGAGCCCTTGCACAACCAGCAGTAGCCGTTCACAAACTACTATCTACAGTCGTAATCTCTAATGCCCTCCCTTGCTCTCCTAACTGAATTAAGGAGATGCCAATTTCTCCTCAGACCTACATATTGTTATGGAGGAAAACTCTCCTTCAATTGCCACCCAGGACAGCACAGAGTCAGCAGGTGTCATTAGGTATCCACAGCAATTTGCCTCCACAGAAGAGGAGCATATGTGTGATGGCTAGGGCATGAGGGGAAATCACAAAAAAAAGCCTCTCATTAAGAGAACTACGGAGAAGGGAAAGCTAAGCTGTGGGTTTAAACATGAACAACTCCAGTGCACTGCATTGCCATCATTCCTCATAGTACGATGACGAGGGACAACTAGTGTTGTCCCAGAATTTTCCACTATTTAATCCTTCACTCAATGCAGTTTAGTAAAATTAGATGGAATTATTTCAATAAATTGATTTGCAGAAAAACTGTTTATCACGTGCCACCATAAATGATGCATTTGCCAGTGTTCAGCATCTCACATGACGTGTTTATACAAAGAATTTCAGACAGTAGTGCAGACCCACAGCCGCCACTACCGGTCAGGCTGCTGCACCTTTCATTTAAACTTTATTTCATCTCCTGCCTTTACATATCCCTTGAGGCACATGTTCTCCAAAGTGAGAACCACTCAAATACAGTTTACATTACCCTACAGAACATTATAAAGAAGCAAGAAAATTGTCAAGCAAGGTGACAAGATTCACACCAAAAATCATTTTGTAAATCCTCCAAGATGTTGTCACAACAAACCCAGAGGAAGAATTCTACCTCCTCAGCAGCCAATAATGAAGAAGGTGACAGGAGAGTAGAAAGGGAAAACAAAGACTCCTACACACACTTGGGATGCTTTTCAGATCCTCAGCTTTGCCTATAGTTAGGCTGTTAGATGATTTATGATCACTAGTTTCTACTGCCAGAGCAACCATTCACTTCAATTCTGCATGTTCCCTGATGGCTTGGTTACATTTTCACAGATGCTATCATAACACTTTAACTGTAATAATCATCTGTTTGAATTGTGTTGTTACAATGCTGTGCTGCCAGCCAGCTCTGCAACGTCCAATGCTGATGAATAACGCAACTGCCTGAAATCAAGTCTCGAAACCCCTTTCTTAAAATACTGCTTAACTGAGCCCTGCTTTGCAGGGAGTGATTATTCCCAAGTCCTGAAAAGGGGGAACACAATGGAAAGAAAGAGTGCCAAAAAGCAGCAAATTTGCATATGGACCAATGATAGCAGAATTACTGAAACTTAACAAATTCCCACCCACTGGACTGGACTGACCAGTCATAGCATACTTCTGATTCACTGCAATTGCAAAGGAAAATAGATTACTTTAAACCAGTTGCTAGCTTGAATTGTGATCTTCTAAGCTAGTACTTCTTACTTTTAAATTACAGTAGGTTAGAAGCACGCTTACAAGCAGTCAGGGACAACAACTTACGCTGAAAAAAACCAATTACTTGACAGAAGCTGCTGAATTCTGTATGTGAACAAATTCCTGTAAAATTCCTGTACTACTCCCACTGAGTAGTACAGAGTCTAGAAGGCAAGCAAAAAGTGAAGCTTACTATGCAGTGTACTGGAGAGTAAGTAAACTGAACAACGTACGGTCAAGAAGCTAGCTTCTCATAAATATTTTCCTCTTTTAAAACCAGAATTGTTGTTGTCTTTTTAACCTTATGAAGGTTTTAGGGACATAATGTTCTGTGACACTTACTGGGAAGTCTCTTCTTTTTTTAGCTCAGATAAGAATGGCACTGCTGTGCAACCACTTTGTGGCACATGTGAAAACATCTGAGCACGATGCAGAGAAATCAAGCTTCCTGCTCCTAAGCACTCTTCTCATTAACAAAAGCATCTGGAGCTAGTCTGGCACTAAAATAAACTCATAGGGAGATCACTAAACACAATTCCACTACGTGGCACTAAGATAGTTCTGTATCACATTCAGTTCAGAGCTGACAAAAACAAACAAAACAAACCCCTAGAGCCCTCTCCCCTTACCCTTAGTTCCAGGCCACAACCTTAGCAGTGACAGCACTACAACCACTTAGAAAACAGGTTCACTGAAAAGATCTGGTTTAACGAGACTAGGGGGAATGTGGAACACTCACTTTCTTTCATACCGAGGACTGTTTGCCAATCCAGTTTACAGCATGGTCATGCACACAGGTGCACAGACACAAGTAACAGAGCAGCATATCGCAACCCCAGGGCATCAGCTTGACTTGGTCTCAACACCACAGCAAGCCCATCAAGGGACTACGCTTTCACAACCCACAAAAAGAAGTTGTAAGAGGACATAGGAGCAGTGTGGATTCCAAGAAAGAGGACACCATTTTTGTAAGATCTTCACACTTTAACCGCTTTACATACAAAATCAAAATACAACAGGCAACACTGGAGCCCGCTCCACTAACTTAACAGCATAACTGATAGCAATACCCTAACCCACTAAAAGAATGAATCCTCTAAAGTATAGATAAACAGCACAGAGAAATTAAGTTTCTTCAAAAGACAAATGAAGCAAATCAAAAAGCTATTCTTAGAGGCAGTCTCTGTTCCTTAGTGAGTAAAAGAGCTGAACTCCTGGATTATTCTTTAAGGAAGTGAACTTACCAGCCTTGTGCCTCGAGGATCTATTCACTACTGTCCCTGAATTGCCTCCCTATGCCACAATTTCAAGCCCTTTAGCACTAAATACCTCAACTGAAATCTCCAAAGCAGGACCCTTTATCCCATCCTTTCCTAACTTACTATTCCATCTTTTCCTTTACCTCCCAACAATCCTGAATCTTCATGATGCAACGTATACAAAGGTATTAGCCAGTGATAAATACCAGACAGCTAGTGTGGAGTAGCCTAATATGGAAGAACTTGACTGGCTACTCTTCTAAGACTCCAGACAGTCACTTTGACTGATAATGGTGAAGACAAAGCCTGTGTGTTAGGCAGAAGGAAACCATTGCCTTGTCTCATGTTATTCCTGTTTTTTTATGTCTTAGAATGGATGAAGACTAAGGACTGTCTGGTCACAGCTCAAGGCTATAAAATGAAATGCCCTCATGCCAAGTAGTTATTTAGTGGCCCCCAACTACTAACTCCGGCAGCTATTTCCAAGCACATCTTAGTGATGACACACTGAATTTCTGGGGAGGAGAAGGCAAAACTATTTTCCAGCCCCTCTACAACATACACACACTGCCCTCACACATTCCTCTATCAGCTACATGAGAAAGCAAGCCTGAATAGTAACCAAAGGCTTACTATATTCAAGAGGGAATAAGAAGCTGCATGTTAAAAGAGGCACTAAGTTGGGTGGGTTGGTCAAATTATCGCTAAAGTTGTTGTATTCTAGGAATCTCACAATGGAGAGATATTCCTTTTGATATTCACATTTCAAAGAGCTCGCCTTTGTGAATATTTTCAACAGAAGATGATAGCACTACTGATTTATAGACTGCATATAAACCTACACATGCATATGCACAAACATACATGCACAGTATATACATATGCATATGTAGAACTATCCGTAACAGAGGAAAAAATCCTTTTGTTTTGCCTTTTGTACTGCTCACTCCAGGAATCTATTCTTGATCTTGACAGAACTGATAGTTTATAATGAATACTTTTCCAGCTTTTATGGCTGGCATCTAGGAAACACCTGGGAGTAAGATTTGTTCACTGTGGTTCTGTGTAGATTATTTTTAAGCACAGTTACTGTTGTTTGCCTCTAATAAACATTTTTTGTGTATATATAAATATTTTATTGGCTAAATGAAAACAAAACAAAGCAAATAAACAAGAAAACCTGCTGTGCCCCTGCAAACAGAAAGGTAGGTGAGAGACCATGAAAGGATAAAGAAACCAGACTTAAGTCAGATAGGTCACTGACTGTGCTACAGATTTGCTACATGTCACACCTAATAATAACTTATTTTCCCTCCAGTTACCTGCATAGACAGAGAGATACTGGAAAATGGAAATAATTCCTTAGTGAAGTCCTGTTTGAAGTACCAGCATGGTCCTCAGTATCTTGGCATTTGTTTTCAATCATATTAATCTCCGTAACAAACCTGTTGAGATTTAGAGTATATTCCTCCCACGTAATAGAAAAGAACTGATGCATTAAGAAGCTAAATATCTACTAAGGGAGATACTGGAATTTCTGGGAAAGCACTAAGAATCTCAAATAGAAGATATCAGCATTCCTAAGTACAGCGCATTTTCTTGCATCAGTTTCATACAACCAATGCTAATCCCAGGAATAATATCAAAAGGATGAAAAAAAAAAACCAAACCCAGGCATCCAACACAGTAAACACAGAATATCTAAGGGAGAAATTTAGAGATACAATACCCCATTCATCCTATTTTAAGAAACCAAGTCAGCACAGCTAGATAACATTCACATTCTAAGCTGACGTGGTCAGACTTCCTTTCTCCTTATGACATTTCTTACTTCCTTCTCTGTATTTGTCCACTTGAGATTCAAAATCTCCTTGAATCTAGGTGCTATGCTTAAAACTGCCTATTCCAAGATGTCAATTATTTCTAATGATACCTATCCATAGTTTACAATGAATATCATTTCTATAATTTGTAATAACTATTTCTATTTAAATTACATAGATTAATAACAAAGCTAGCTGAAAAGACGATGCATTTCTTATGATCCTCTTTCAAAACCTTTGACTAGTTTTGTAAAACTGAATAGGGAAATAAAAACACAAGTATTTTTTGACAAATTAGATATCTCATAAAATTAAGAGCATCTGTTCCATAGGTTCAAGCTTTGTTATTCTATCCTTAAGGAAAATCTGAAATTGAAAGTGAAAACCCTGGCTTTCTATCTTCTTTTCGTGAATGAAAAGCTAATGTTAAATAATAATAAAAACACAATGAACGATTGAGAAACCATATTTCACCTCTTTTTACAAAAGTACTGATTCCACACCAGGTGGAAACCTGTTGGAGAGTCAGTCCCTAGTCCACATGCAGATTAGACGGAAGGGGCTATTTCAAGGCAAATGAAGTGCTTACATGAAAGCTCCAGTAGGGGAGCTCCAGTTGCGGTGGGGCTGGAAAATAGTTTTGCCCTTCCAGCTGAGCGTGGAGAGGTATAGCATTCTGGGGAATGTTTTTGCTTCCTGTGATACCCCGCATTTTAGTCTAGTCCATCTCTGGAAAGAAGCTTCACTGGAAGTTCAATCAATTCCACAGCTTCAAATGCATTTTAAAACCAGCATAAATGAAAAACAGAATAAAGGGGAGCTTCTAATTCTGCCTCTTTATGAATACTTATGAAAATGTGCGGATCAAAGCCTCTTCCCCTTTAAGTAAATTTCAAGCCTCCTGTAGGACTCAAAGGAAGAGTATTAGAACTCACTTTATGTTTCAGTCAGCTTAAAGCGTATGTTCAGGAATTACTAGGCAATGGTTCTGCAAGAGGTTTCTTTCCTAATTTGTAGAGAATTGTCTGCGAAATAGAGCAAGGAGGTCTAAATGGTGCCTCCTCCTGCCTCCACAACTGAGGAAAAGGGTATCAGGAGCACAGCAAACATTTCAAGCCATCTCTCTCCTTACCTTAACAGCCAGCTCTAGCTACCTTATACGTGTGAAAAATATGCTTAAAGAGAGAAATGTCCCCCTGATCAAATATAACCTCCTAGGCTTTCTCTTTGCCGAAACTCGCTTGCCAATCTAGTATCTGCCGAAGCATTCCACCTCAAAGTTGTTGATTATATCAAACACTTGTTCTGACACACTAGCTTCAGGTCATGACTCTTCCCAGTCACTGTCATTATCCCTGGAAAATGGTTGCTCACTTGCTAAGGGCTTTGCCCGCAATTCAGCAATGTCAGCACTAGATAACACCTCCACAGCAAGGAGGGCAGACAAGATCATGACAGACCTACCTAATGTATAAATTCAGGTGACTTTCTGCACCAGCCTTTATCTTTCCTACTTGCATTGAGCTGTTAAGTAGTTCAAGAAAAAAGTAAATTATACATGCAATGTTTGCTCCTTACACAAGGCAGAGCTGCAGTGACTACTGAGGTCATAACTTTTGGGTGGTATCCCCCCTCCAGAGGGATAGAAGTGGTAGCACAAGAGGAGAATGTGGAAAATAACACGAAGAGATGTACCTAGAAATACGTTTTTGGATGTTAGTCAGGACCGAGAAGATGAGAGATAGTAATTAACTGAGGTTTAATTAAGAAACTCCTTCTATTTAGGCACAGCAGAGCTCCCGCTAGTAGGGAAAACTTAGTTTTGTAATAATACCTGCACTTATTAAGCAAAAGGAGAACAGAAAACACTAAGTTCTAAAAAGATATCACCTCCTAACCTTCAAAACCCTGCTCAAATCTAGGGGAAAGGCTCCCACGGTGGTTCTGTGCTGGAATAAAACTAATGTGTTTAGTACCATATCGACTCAACTCCCTCATACCAACAAAACTCCAGCAATAAACTAGCTGAGAATTTCTCAAAACAAAATAATAGCATGCTTATCTGGTGGTACATCAGCTATTTCTTTTCACACTTATGGACATTTTAAAAAGAAAGCAGCAACTAGATAGGAATCTCAAGAGAAGGTCATTTTCCAGTCTGGCACAGACACGATGCGCAATTTGAACAAAATCACTTCATCTGAGTCTTAGCTCCCCAGCTGTAAAAATGAAGCAGCAGTTCATTTATCCTGTTCTTTGTCTCATTTACATAAGCAGTACATGCTGAAGGGCAGGGGCCTTCTCTTACTATAGATTTGTGCAGTTTAATACAATAGGGAGTGGAACACAGCAGAACCTTTAGGAGCTACCTTACATTTGGAATACATGCAAAAATGCATTGTCCCGTGTTACATGGCACCCCATCCTTCAGAGCTTATTACAGAAATAGCCAAAAGATTTATTACCCTCGAACATAATTTAATCCCAAAAATAAGGGGATCAATAAGAGTATCTATTGATAATTGCCTGTAGTCTATACATGGAAGGAGTAAAGACAACAGTGTGTGGGAGATGGAAGGGAAACAAAAGATAAACGTGTCTTTGGTGAGTAACCAATAGTGAAAAATCTAAGAAAGCTCAGTTCTGCAGCCCTAAAATGCCTACAAAAAAAAGTTTTTTTGTAAATTGGCATTAATAAAGAACCATCCTCTTGCTTTGTCTGGCAGGAAGAACAACCTTTTCTAAGGGAGAAATGCATGACAATCTAGAAATCCTATTAATAACATTAGAGTCCTGAACTTTAATGTATTAATGAATGGACGTGCGCCCATGCTGTAATCATGAATTTCAGCATTGCCTTTGATGCTTCATTGGGCACAAAGCTCTTACAAAATGTTTGAAGTGTCTGGCTGTGTAATAATGATTTATAATTCTCTTGAACCAAAGCAAAATTTGCTAGTAAAAATCATTTTTGAAATAAAAAATAAATTGTGACTGGAGGGTCTGGGTTTGTTTCAAAAAGAGATCACCCACAAGCAGCAAATTATTTAAAAAGCCACTGGTTCTAGTGTTTTGCGATAGGGAGCACACAACTCAGAATTTCAAAGTACTGTTAATTAAGATCAGTTTATTAAAATGTCAATCTTTTTAACCAAAAAATTCTCCACTATGAATACTAGCTGCAAGTTCCCTCAAGTTCAGCTTCCTATGAAGGAAATGTGGTGCTTTTTTTTCCTTTTAACATATACTCAACTCTATCCCTCTTCCTACTACTACCCATTATTTTTTCCTCTCTTGGAAGAGTTTGTCATCTTCATACAGCAGTTAGATTATCCCCCCATCCTATGAGAAAGATCTATAGCTTTAGGTTAAGACATCCATGCTTAGTGTTACAAAACAACAAACGAAAACACACCACAGCTCTACAAATTTTATTTCATTCCCTTCAGATCAGTCTACCCACGAGAGCTGATGGAGAAAAACTTTCATCAGGCACAGGTTTAAAATGTTCTTTTATTTGACTCCAATTTCATAAGCACTTCAATTTCAAGGCTCTAAGAATTAAGTGAGGAAAGGGATAGACAAAGCAACTGCAAGATTATGGCTGTATCACTCCCAATTAGTCAAAAAAAAATGATATTGTGCAACTACAGACATGCCTCTCTACTCTTCCCAGGAAGCCAGAGCCAAATGGGGCAGGGAAGGAGAAAAGGAGAACAGCTTAAAACACTTGCAATATTCTCACTCCCTCCTTGAAAACATAATGGCTGCTAGATGAGCTGTTGAGTCAGTTAATTGTTTAAGGTGCTCATTCAGGTTGATCTGCTCATACCAGCTGTGGACCAAGCAGAGGAGAATTCTGCCCTGCTATGTAGTAAGGTCCAATCTCAGCTCATGCTAGACCACAAAGAGAAGCTGAATACGTTCCCAGGTAAGCAGCATTCACAGGTAGCCACAGACTCCACCTGAGGTGGGACTATGCCAGATTTGGCTCAAAAATTTAGCAAGAACCTGATAAAGCCAAGAGCAAGCTTCCCCCCAGGCAAGCTACAAAAATGGGTAGGTGCTCACAAAGCCACAAATACCACATAATGGTGCTACCTGTAAGCACCTGAAACTAAATCCCAGGTGTCAATGTGACAGCAGTCACTTCACTGAAACTCTATTTCATTGAGTATTCCAAGGTTTCCTTTCCAAAATGAGCATTTTCTTTTACTGTGTTTTCCTCATTTAAAAGTTTTCACTGGGATCTTCCCCATCCAGGCCAACAGTAACTACCCAGCTATTACTGAGTTAAAGCAGATATTTGGATCCTGAGATCCTCTTTATTAAAATAAAGAAATTTAAAAGCTAACCAAGGAGAAAAAGAGCTATTACAGAAGAAAATAAAGAGGAAGAGGAGTGGATGGCTGAGAACACAAAGGCAAGAAAGTCAGCAAACAGGTGCAAAGAAGAATGATGAAATCCCTGTAGGGCCCCCAAGTAGACCACAGGCTACAGGAATGGCCATCCTCTCCTAACAGATCACGGAAACTAAACTGCATTAAAATTCTGCCATGAAGACTCAGAGCATGCCTGCTCTTTTTCAGACATTCCAGGGAGGTGTGGAAGTGAGTGATACTGCCTTCAGATTTGAAATCATTTTAGATGCTTGTATTCATTCGTTTGTGTTGTTTGAAGGTAATTTCAAGAAGCTATGGCTTAAACTGTAAGCAACTGCCTAGGATTTTTAACTGCAAATCAAAAATCATTTCCTCAAATTACCTTAAAGGGGTGTGCTTCTAATTTCAATTTCAACATTAGGATTTCTTTTCTTTCTTAACCTGGGAATTTATATCTCAGAAGGAGTGATGCTGCAGAAGTTTCTGCAAAACAGAAGCAACAAGCAGTGTTTTCTAATGTTGTCTGCAGATTTAGGCCTGAAACTCCAGAAACAGAGGACCGAGAGATCTGTGTACCACCACAACAGAAATTCCTGTGCTCTGGCACTGTGAACGAGTTAGAGTGTTCTGACAAATCCAGTGTAGGAGTTCAGAATTTCACAGATCCTGATGACCACAGCAACTTCAGCTTGTTACACAAAATGACTTTCAGCACGGTGAATTTTGTACAGTTTATATCCAGGGAACACAACAGGGAAACAAGGATAAATCTCCAACTTCTAAACCAGCTGCCCTTATCGACTTGAGGCCAACAGCCACTGGACTCTGTCTAAAGTCTCCAGTACAATGCTGGAAGGTAATGAGTTATTGGGCTTTGCTACGCGAACAGCTGAATACATTCATCTGGGTCTCACTATGGAGAACATAACCATGGTGCAGATTTATAACATCTCCAGGAACTTTTCTTTCATACTCTGTTTTGGGATTTATTTATTTAAAGATTCCAAAAGGAAGGACTGTCACACATTGAAGAGAGAGACAGAAAATTTAAGTAATGGGTTAAAAAAAAAATCCATCTCAGTCCCAAGCCCCAAAAGAACAAGCTTGCTGTACTCACAAGTCCACTCACAGCACAGGTAGTATCAGTTTATTTCCATCTAGATGTTAAACTGAAGACAACTGAACAGATTCAGCTGCTCTGCACATCTCTAGAAGAAGTGCAAAATTATTCCCTCTTTCACAAGGGACAGGGTAAGGTACAATGCTGTAACACTTGCAGATTCTCAGGTAGAATGTATTGGCACTATACAAGTCAAAGTATTATTCTATTATTACCTATTTAACACCTAGTTAAACATTACTTAACCCACTGGCATAAGCCCAATACATCCCCATTAAGTTAAATATTGCTAATGCACTATTGTTTAAATTAAGCAGTAGTCTAAGCAGCAGTAAATGTCATTCACTGTCATTAGGCTAAATTGGTTCCCCAGGCAACATACTAGGAACGCAGGTGTCCTGATTACATGGGTCCTCATTACATACAGTACACAATATTTCTTCAAAAAAATGGAACTCAAGCTTATTGTGACAAAGAACTCCTCTGTTGCTTTTTTGCAGAGCAGGAAGATGTACAAACAACTAACAGAGCACACACAAGCCCACTGCCCCACAGTAACTCCCATGTCCCTTTGCAGAACGTTTGCCAGTTGTGTCGTAGCTCAATCACAGGCCCTTTGCACAGAAGCAGCTCTTCCAAGATAGGGATCTATCTCAGAACAAGGAACTATTGAAGCCCGGCATCCTCCTGCAGAGAGCTCTTTATGTGACTGAGACCTTGAAGCAGATAAGGCTCAGCACAGATGGAAGTACTGCTCCTATAGCAAATTGTGGGACCAGAGCTTGAGATGATAATCACTTGCTATTTATCAAGGTTTGTGTCTTCTGTGAAGATCCCAGTATACCTCAGGGGTCTAAATAATAATGACATATACAGTATCTTACACATCTGAAGTATTACAGATCAGCTGAGATAACACATTTGTGTTCCTATTGCATTTTTTTTTCCAGTTACTAATGTGACTAAATAGCCTGAAGTCCATTAGTTGAATTACTATAAAACAAACAAAAAAGATTTACATAAATATTCTCCTTTTTCATTCTTTTTTTCCCCCTAAAATAAAGGCTTTGAAACATTGACTCAAGTATTTCCATCTCTGTTCAATAAAGGATTTATGCATTAAAAAACTTAAGGAGTGACAGTAGTGCTGAGAATCACAAAACCTGCTCCTGTTAGTGACTACTTTATAGAACTGAAGGACAGCTGGTAATCTTTACCTCAGGGCTAGCAATTCAATATCTAGTTCAGGTTTTTTTTTTTTCCCTTGACAATATGAACCCTATATATCATCCACATAATGCAACACACTTGTGTTCTTCTGCTGGACTCAGAATTTAGATTACTAACAGAAACATGAGTTACACTAGTTAAACAATATAGATGTCATACATTAAAACATCAGTTTTACTCATTGTCCCAGTACAACCTTTTAAACTGAACATTTTTCAACCCAGAGAGGCTATTGCTTCCACACAGACCTCTCTAATAAAATTAGATGTAGACTGAACGGCATCACGAGGCTTATGGATTCTATCTTTTATTGATAACACAGACTAAAGTAATTTGTTCTGTGGAATTTGAAGCACACCCAGAATACTGTAACTTTAAATAGTGGCCATGCAATAAACAAAAATATATCTATGCCTACAATCAACTAGAGAAATTGAAAGAGCAAAATGGGATCAAACAACAAAAGCATTTTGTATGAATAGACTAAAAGGTGCAAACTCACTAGCTGTACAAGTATGAGCATATGCAAAGAGGAAGAACCTTGGAAGACTGTTCTGGAGTCCTCAGAGCAATAAACTCCACCTGCTAAGCTGTCAAAGTGGTACTCTCCTCACCCCTCACGCCTCTTAACTAGCAAAAGCAATAGTCAGGCAACACAAGACAAAAAATTCAGCAAACTTCACATAAGAATTTAACTAGAAAAATTTACATGAACAAGAGGAACAAGGAGAAGGTTTCTCAGTGTGATTGCTACGAGTAGGTTTGGATTAAGTCCACTGCCATATGTTTCCAAAGTGTAAGTTTTTCTACTCAATTCCTAACAGTGATTGAGTTCTACCAATTCTATGCAGCAAAGCAACAGAAAGTTTGAAAGACTGCCTACCTCTGAGTTTTAAGCTTGAAAATCCTGAAAGGTACAAAGAAACCACTCAACACAACAAGGGAAGAGCACAAGTGGTGTTTGCCTACACTTCTTTCTCACAGACCACAGTACAATTGTACAAGACAGCTGCTGAAGCCTAAAAAGCATTTGCAAACTCCTGCATACTGAAGCCGCACACTGTCGTGGAAGATCTTTGCAAGCAGATGTGTTGGAACTTGGACTCTTTGCAAAAGAAACAAAGTTTGTTCAATCTGCAGATGCAGGGCCATATCAAAACCACACTAAGTTTCAGCAGTGAAACAGCCTTGCAGCAGAAATAACAGCATGAGTATAGTGAGATAGCATGATCTACTAAGCAAAATTCTTTAAAAAACAAACATATGCAATAACCTAAACCTAGAAATATGCTGAAGCTCAGATTTCTAGAGTCTTAAGCAAGAACCTGACAAAATAAGAGAAGAAACAATAGAAGTGTAACAGGTCATAGGATCTAAAAAAAAAAAAAGCACTGAAAAAACAAACTGTTAGTCAAAGGGGCAAAGATGCACAGTTATATCATTTCCATAAACTGGAGGAAATGAAAAATAGCTCCACTGCCTTTTCTCAGTAGCACTGCATTACTGAGTCTTACAGTGGGTCTTAGCAGCAATGCAGCCACTTGCAATACATTCAGCCATGAGTATTTAAGGTTAGCAGAAGTAGTAGTGCAAGAGGAAAAATAGCACAATAGAGTATCAATTGGCACTAGAGCATCTATCACTTCCACTGCTAAACACCAGTGACTTCTGTAATTGTGCTTATGGGCAGGAAATCCTGGTTCCCTTGCCAAGGAGCCCATCATACTGTGATTATGAGAGGAGGGGATTTCCATCTGTCTTATTCCCATAACAACTCAGGCTTCTTTCATAAACTATGTGGAAGAGTTCAAAAAAAAAGCTACACTGCATGAACATAATCTGCATTTTCATCTCTGCTATTAGGACAGTCCAATTATTCCCATGCCTGTTTCTCACTTTCAGAAGTGTTGAATACCTGCATCTCCTGTTGATCTGAAGAGGTACAGAGCTTCTAGTCTCAATGCATTTCTGACTTGGTAATGTACTGATATGCACTAATAATCCATTACATCCAGATGATAAAAACTATTCACACCAGTTGAAAAAGTCAGCATTTGCAAATATCTGGAATGCATTCTAATCTTTAAGAGGCTTTCAGAACAGCTTCCCCCCCCCCCCCCCCCCCTCTGAACCAGACAATAATCAAAGCTGTTGCATCACCCTCATGCAGCACGTACTCAGTATAAGTACTCAAACTTTTACATTCAGCAGTCACCTGCTCGGGACCAGGGGCAGAACAACAGGAATCGAATAAAAACAAATCCCAAAAGGAGAAGAAAGTAGCTGGATACAGCAATAGGTCCACCGAGGTGCCAGAAGTTATATCCATTCACATGTGGAACATCTGGTCCTAACTCCTCGTGCCCTGTCAAATAAATGGGGACAGGGAATGCTTGTGGTTGGAACACTGCACACTTTGGCTCATTTCAGCTTTCATGAGAGAAAGTAGTTCCCTATCCTGTGCTGTGGTCATGGTTGGCACAGAAGGACTAGGAGAATGAGGGAGCCATAAATCAGTCCTCTTCTGCTCCCTTGCACCAAGCAAACCACAGCAAAGAACATGGACCCTGCTCCTTTGATATTCCTGAGGCCCTACACCCTATTTGTTAGCTAAAGCAGCCTTGTTGTTTTTCCTTGCCCCTTACACGACCTCAGTGATTACACAACATCATGAACACTTTGAATACTCTCCCTTACTCACTCACCCAAACACCAGCTTTGCTCATAGCTTTGTACAGCTCTCAAAATGAGTTAGAAAAACTACCTAGGAATCAAACACTATGCACGAAAAAGGAAAATTAGAATCATAAAATCACCAAGGTTGGAAAAGACCCACAGGATCACCCAGTCCAACCATTCACCCATCACCAATAGTTCTCACTAAACCACATCCCTCAACACAACCTCCAGATGTTCCTTGAACACCTCCAGGGTCGGTGACCCCATCACCTCCCTGGGCAGCCCATTCCAGTGCCTGACCACTCCCTCTTTCAGAGAAGTAGTACTTCCTAACATCCAGCCTGAACCTTCCCTGGCACAGCTTGAAGCCATTCCCTCTAGTCCTATCACTAGTCACACAAGAGAAGAGGCTGACCCCCAGCTCACTACAACCTCCCTTCAGGTAGTTATAGAGAGCAATATCGTCCCCCCTGAGCCTCCTCTTCTCTAGAGTGAACAATCCCAGCTCCTTCAGCCACTCCTAGTAAGGCCTGTGCTCCAGACCCCTCACTCACCAGCTTTGCTGCCCTTCTCTGAACACACTCCGGGGCCTCAATGTCTTTCTTACAGTGAGGGGCCCAGAACTGGACACAGTACTCAAGGTGCGGCCTCACCAGTGCTGAGTACAGGGGGACAATCATTTCCCTGTTCCTGCTGGCAACATTGTTTCTGATGCAAGCCAGGATGCCATTGGCCTACTTGGCCACCTGGGCACACTGCTGGCTCATGTTCAGTCAAGCATCAATCAATACCCCCAGGTCCATTTCCTCTACACAGTCTTCCACCCACTCTGCCTCAAGCCTGTAGCATTGCCTGGGGTTGTGGCCAAAGTGAAGGGCCCGGCTTTTGGTCTTGTTGAACCTCATCCCATTGGCTTCAACCCAGCTACCCAGCCTATCCAGACCCCTCTGTAGGGCCTTGCTACCCTCAGGCAGATCAACACTTCCAGCCAGCTTGGTGTCATCTGCAAACTTACTGAGGGTGCACTCAATGCCCTCATCCACATCATCAATAAAGATATTAAACAGGACAGGCCCTAGCACCGACCCCTGGGGAACACCACTTGTGACCAGTCACCAGCTGGATTTAACTCCATTCACCACCACTCCCTGGGCCCGGCCCTCCAGCCAGTTCCTTACCCAGCTGAGAGCGTACCTGTCCAAGCCACGGGCTGCCAGCTTCTATAGAGAGTTCTGTGGGAGACAGTGTCAAAGGCTTTGCTGAAGTCTAGGTAGACTACATCAACAGCCTTTCCCTCATCCACCAGACAGGTCACTAGATCACAGAAGGAGATCAGGTTGGTCAAGCAGGACCTGCCCTTCATGAACCCATGCTGGCTAGGCCCAATCCCTCAGTTGTCCCACACATGCCACGTGATCTCCCTCAAGTCAATCTGCTCCACAACCTTCCCTGGCACTAAGGCCAGGCTAACAGGCCTGTAGTTCCCTGGATCCTCCTTACAACTCCCTTCTTGTAGATGGGAGTCACATTGGAAGCCTCCAGTCTTCTGGGACCTCCCCAGTCAACAAGGAGCGCTCAGCCATCACCTCCACTAGTTCCCTCAGCACTCTCGGGTGAATCTCATCTGGCCCCATGGACTTGTGGCAGTCCAGTTGGAGTAGTAGGTCTCGGACTGCGTCCTCCTGAATCGTGGGGGGTTTAGTCTGCTCCCCAGCCAAGACTACCAGGTCAGAGAGTGGAAAAACAAACGAGAGCGGCCGCGGCGGGTCGGACGGGCTCGGCGCTACGCGGGGGGCCGCCGCTGCCGTGCTCAGGGCGGCCGCGGGGGGCGGATGGCAGCAGATGGCGGCGTAGGTACGGCCGGCTCCGCTCGTGGGGCTGCCCCCGCTCCGCGCCGCGCTCCGGTCCCCGGCAGCTCCACTTAAAAATCAGTTTTAAAAATTGATTAAAAAAAAAAAGTGTGCTAGGTTTGTCAGTTGAGATGAGCTCTATCAACCATTGTGTTTGCAATGCCACCCTGCATGTTTCAGTACTTGAAGTCATACAGTATATACTTTACTGATCGATTTGCATACCATATCGATCTCAAGAGTTGTATAATGCATTTGATTTGTGACACTTCTGCATAATTTTCTGATTAAGTTACTTATTTAACCTATTGACCTTTACTCTTAATTAAAGAGCCTATGTAAATGTTGAGCCGTAATCAGCTTGCACACTACTGAGTGGAATTTACATCTTGCAAAGTTTCCTTACTCTCTCAGGCTCTCCTCTGACGCTGTGTGGTATGGAATGGACATTTTCATCCTTTGCAGTTTAAGTGTGTGAAGTATCCCAAGTATCTAAATTTACTCTCAACAACTCCCAGAGAAAATTCCCATAGCAAACTTTGGTCTTTATAAGCAAACCTTCTCCCTACATCAAAAAAGAAACAAGACCCCAGAAGTTAAATACTTACCTAGCTTCCTCATGCAACTGGTCACTTGTAGCAACAGTTGTTGAACATCCAAAGAAGTGAGTTTTGGGTCAGATACGCACTATCTACATTTATACTAGTACCAAGAAAAAGTCTGATCTACAGAGCTGATAGCACACTGCACTTAACATCGCTCACTAGTCAGAAGCAATTTTGCTTCTTCATAAGCAGACAAGTTTTTGGTGATACCAGGCAATGTATTTGCAGGTAGGCCAATAGTCAAATACAGAAAGAAGAATGGAACTCACCTAACTGATGAAGAGGCCCGCTGGCTATACAGCACTCCTTCACAGCAAGCAGCCTAGAGAAGCTCTCTCTTCAGTGGCTGGCCCTTATATGAGTCCAGGGTGGCTCAATCCTGGGTCCACTCCTTCTGGCCACCTGGGGAGCACAGGTGCAAACAATCTGCCTGTGCACCCTTTGCCAGCCACTCCCCTTCACCAGGTGCTTAATCACCAAATCAAGCCATGACCTAACACTCACAAAGCAAAATTTTCAAAAGAATTGATTATTTCTCACTAATTTGTAATCCTAATTTGGACAAATCTGTGAGTGTACAAAGCAAGAAGCATACACCATTATCACTGCACTACATTATTCATTGCTGTTAATAAATCCAGTTTATTTTTAATAATTTATCATACTTGGCTGTTCTTACTAAACTTAATACAGTGTTGTTTTGTTTTTTTTTAAAACCGTATCACCATAAAGGTGGAGAACATCTTGATGATTTGACAAACAAGCCACATTATTTTCTGTGTGGAAAATGCCGTGCTGGTAGCTTGCAAATTCAGTAGTCTGCTGGCAGACATTAACCAAGTATTTAGAAGCTGTAATTATAGGGAGAGTGTAACAATGCCCCTCATCTCTCTACACACTGCAGCAGAAGGATAAAGATTAAAGGTGACAAGGTAACGTATTCACTCTAAGGCAAAGAGTATGACAGTGCTATACCCTTGTAACAGTTCTTATTGCTCAACAATGAGAGACTAGAAAAAACTGAAAAAGCCTCACCAACTTGCTTAATTACTGATGGCTTCAAGATCAAACTACATCTGTGGTCAGATTCAAACGACAAGTCAAAAAAAGTAGCAGGCACCAATATAGTGATATAAAATAAGTTGGTGAATTGAAGTCAAATGGGTTGCACCTCCATGCAGACTGCACAAAGCAAAAGACATTTCCAAAGAAAGTCCACAACCTTTCTATAAAACCGCTTGCTTTCTAACAGCACTCTACATTGAAGTTACCTGCAGGAAGGTTTGTTTTCACTCCAACCTTATTTCTCTTTCAAGTTCAGAAAGCCTTTATTGACTGGGCATTTTACTTCACTCCCCATGTTTCCACAGAGACAGCAGAAACCACAGATGTTTTTTCAAACAGGCAATAATATTCTTTGTACCACTTTTGAAGCTACAGAATGAAATCTTTCCTCAGCAAACAATCCCTCTACATGCATTGACCACAGTTGTCTCTGTGTTAAAATCCAGAGAGAAGCTAACAGCACAACAGGAGAAAGAGAATGGACTCAGATGCAAGGAATACAGTCCTTTCTTGACACAGAAGCAAACAAATTCATCAACATTTTACAAATGTGTTGCTAAATTCTTTCTTTTTGCAACAATCAGAAAGATCAACGCGGTGGAATGGTGATACGGGAGGTCTAATGACAAAGGGACTAGTGCAGTAGAAAGGCATTACAAAGGAGAAGTGCTCACCCATCTCTGAAGATCAAGGCTCACAGGAAAGACTCTACAAGAGAAGGATCTCCAACCAGAGATCCTTCCACAGCGGCAGTCAGCCCTTAAATGGGGTCTAAGAGAGGTGGAGCCAGGCTCCATCCCTCCCACTCACACAGTTGAATTGCCTTCACCTGTGCTCTCAGGGCTGACCGGGTCCTCTCCCCAGGTGCTCAATCAGTGGCTCAGGCCCTGACTCAACAGTTACCATACAACATTAGACCCAGAAGACCACCATGGCCACACAAGGTGAACTTGTAATACAGACAGAATCTTCTGGCCCTTATTATCACATGCTGACACAGCGCTGAGGTTTTTATAACTACAGCAGCTTTTTCAATTTGTTTTCCTTCCTCTTTGCCACCTTCAGAATCACTTCCAAACTATGTGCTTCACCTTGCCCTCTTAAAAAAAAAAAAATCTAGTTTTTCTTAATTGCTCTTTACCATTACTCCCTCAACTTGTTATAACATGGTGTTCTTTCTCATGTTGGCCACATGTAATATGTTCCATCCTAGTGCTGATTTACGCTGCTGCCAATCTCCCTGCAGCAACTGCTTTTTCCTCCATAGCTTTGTGCATTTCCCAGTTTGTTTGTAATTGGCAAGGCAGAGACAAAACTATCATCTTCTACCTTATTCAGTTAGTTTACAGAGATGTGACATAAAAGAACTTAAGAGATAAAAGCTGAATTAAGATTATTTGAAAGAGGACAATCACAATTAGAGGCCATTAGAAGATCAGTTAGTTCCACAAGAAATCTATAGAGAAAATTCAGGTGCTGAAGTCATATCTCATACGCTCTTGCTATTGGAAGGAAGTGCTATGGTAGGAATGCGTTCCGGTGTAATCCAATGAGACTTATCAAAGTGAAATAGCATCATTCACTTACTAGAGCTAATTTTGATTACTTCTCCTCTAAGCTCCACTGGAGCATGTATCAAAGAGAAAGCTCACATTCCTTCCATTGCCAGTAATGGAATAGCTGGGTGGCTTTTTGCTAGCCACACATGTAGGCAATAGAGGCCTCCAAGCCAGTTACCGGAGTACACAAAAACTCTGCATTTAAAATATTCAGCTTGCTCAACAAAGAATGCACCTTGATTAGTAGAGTGTATTAAATTTCACCTACTTAACTTTGCAGCTTGATTAGTGAAGTACGCAGCTTAATCAGCACAGCATGCAACTCGTGACAACATGCACCACCTAGAACTGAGACTAATGGTAGGACCCAGCAGAATCTCCAGCATACGTCCAAGTAAAAGGCAGTGAAGGAGATTCAAGGCAGGCTGTTAGGTCCATAAAAGACCCTTTAAAAGGTTCATTTTGGGCATCATGTGTGTGATTCCATAAGGTTTCACGCTTGCAGTAGCTGCAGCAGTCTGGCAGCACTTTTCTGCTTAGCACCAAGCAATGGCCTCATCAGGCATGCTATGCTGATCATTAACCACCGTGCTCCTGTCCTTATCCATGGGCACCACGCAGCAAAATTCAGTTTCCACCAATACGTTTTAAGAACACCTGAAACAACACTGCTGGCCATCAGAAACATGATTTCATTTTCCCAAAGAAATTAGAGGGAATATTTGAAGATATCAGATATTATCAGCAATCAACACAAAATGATCTTTACAATTTACAAACTAGCAAGCTGAACACAAGAGTCAGAAGTGGGCTTAACTCTCCACAGTTGGGATCTGGAGGCAAATTCAGATAGGAACCAATTTTGATTTTAAATAATCCTGAAACTGAAGGCTGCTCAGGCAGTGCTTTGGTTTGGACTGCTTTACTGCCCAGAAAGAAAGACAAAGTTGGATGTAATTAGAAAGTAAATTCACCTTCAGCAGAAGGTAACTACATGTTTTGTCCTGAGACTATGAAGAAATACAGTTATAGCTGTAGCTTTCGTAGCATTCCTTTATGATCTTCCTCCTCCCCACCACCATTGTCTCTGGCCTATATGTCGTGAATACATAAGATGAATTCACAGTGTTTTTCTGTATGGTTCAGATTCTAGAACTGCTACAGTCAGTGGAAACACTGTGTTATCTATAGGGAAGTTTTGCAGAACACACAGCATTTATCAGAGCATAAATCTTACTGACAGAGGTACCTGTTTTTATATCATTCTTATCCCACACTTCCTTTTGGATACTACACACATATACACTAAGGAAAAGAAAAATGTATGCATCTCAAACTCCCAGATGCTCAGCTGTTTCTTGGCAGGACTGGATGCCATTCCCTTCTCAGCAAATCTAGAGCTATTAATAGTCAAGATTTTGGCCCTGCAACTTCTTCAACACTGAGAAAAAAAATACAGTATCAGACTACCACAGTTGCAGACAAAGTACACAGATCACCACTTACAGCATATGTATAACAACAATGAAAAACATGATCCTTTTAATTTCTCAGAAGGACTCATTACAAAGAAAAACAAGTAAATACCAAACAGCATTTAATTTTGATCATTGACATTTCATCTTATAGCTCCTCCACAACAAATAGATATAAACAAACAAAAAAAAACCCAACTGTTGCAAAGCTACTCCTTAAAGACTGAACAAAAAAAAATTGTTCACCCATCTTGAGTCACATACCTAAAAACCCAGCACAGTGAAGGAAGCATGCTAGCAGCAAGTCAGACTCACTGCTGGCAAGTGATGTCAGTGGAAACAGAGTACAGTGCTTCATAGTTTGGGAGTCAGGGCTTCAGCACCAAACCTGGAAATCCAGAGATTAATTTTCAGGCTGAATACTTTCTATTACAGCTTGCCAGACTGGGATTCTGAACCGAGCACATTCTGGAAATAGTTCAAAAAGTGTATTTAGAAGTTCCACGTTAATCCATTAATGACTACAGATCCTCTTCTGCTATAAGCCCCATTAAAAAAAAAAAAAAAAGGGTTGAATACCCTTACACCATTTTACTCTGACCATTTGGTCCCTTCTGACAGGGAAGCAGTGCTGTCCCTGTCAATCAGTGCTGTATATCTATGCAAATATTTCTGCCGCGTCTTCAAAGTAGCCAGACCTTTCATATTTCAGAAACACTATTTTAAACATCTTGGTTTGAAAGAGAGTAGTGTCATATTTTTAGCATCTATATTTTAATTAAAAGTATTTTCTTATTGAACACTAATTAGAGTAGCAAATTACTTTAAACAGTGTTCGCTTTCTAAAGCATTCCACTGATCACTTCCTGGTACGGTAAAGGCTAAGATGCTAAGTTTTCATTTTATGAATTAAAGCAGGAGAACTTGTGAAAAGACTTGAAGTGTATTTAATGTTATAGCAAGGCAATTAGAAAAACACATTAGATAAATATTAAATGCCTTGGTGGATTCAAAACACCACTGTCTACAGCATTCCTAATTCAAAAGACTCAAAACATGTTAACACTAAAAGTGTCAGCACCCCAGCAAAGCAAAATATACCTGTAAGTACTCCACAAGACGAGCATATCACTAGCTATGAATAAAGATATGAAGGAGTTTTAACATAAATAGTTGCATGCATTTGTTGGGTTGGTTTTTTTTTTGTTTGTTTTTAAACTCAGATCCACTTTACACCATGCTGTATTTATATACCCTCCTTCCAAACATGCAGTAATCAACTTTGGAAAGAGTTGTTTTGTACTTTTAGTTTGACAGACAGAGGATTTTGCATAAATTTTTGGTCACTCTGAATGTTGAAGAAAATATTACTATAAAGAGATCGGTGTAATACTATTATTCAAAGTATACTACATCACCTATTTTGAACATTGTCAGCTATTCTTTATCCATTCCTGAAACCATAAACATCAAGACATCAAGTACAAAGGCTGCTCCAAAAGGAATGCCTCCTATTTTATTATGCTGGCCCACAACATCAGAGGTGGACATTGGTGGTATGACAGTAGAAGTTGAACCTGCCCAGCAATATTCTATTACACTTTGCTGTTGTGTGACAGATCACAGCAGAAGGGCAGGCTCACAAAATAGTGTCTGCCAAAGAAGTTCAGATGAAGCAAAGGTGTGTCATTTAATTCCTCCATTTCAAAAAAAACCAGTTGGAATATTAAAGCGTGCACTGGGTGGGTGCCATGAATGCTTACAGAGGAACAGAAAGACCACCGTATGTAAGTTTGTCAGGACCTACTGAACCAATACGAGGCCGAAAGTGACAGTTTCCAGGATTGCATCATTACTGGTGACAAGATGGTGTCATCACTATGAACTGGAGTCAAAACAGTGATCCAGAGTGGCAACATGGGAATTCCCCAGCAAAGAAAAAGTTCAAGATGCAGCCCTCAATGGGTAAAGTACACTATCTTTTTAGATAGGAAAAAAGATGAACCTTCTGGATTTCCTTGAGCCCAGACAAACTATCAACTCAGACCACTACATCATAATATTGACTAAGCTGAAGGCTCAAACTTCTAGAGTCAGGATAGAGAAGAATGCAACCTTTCTCCCACAGCACAATAACACCACGCCCCATACCCCTTTGAAGACCACAGAGCACTTTTCCAGTCTTGTCTGAACTCTGACCACATCCACCACATAGTTCAGATTCGGTGCCTTCTGACCTCTATCTGCTCATGCCAATGAAAGATGGACTGCATGGGCAACATTTTCCTAGCAATTATGCTCTCACAGCAGCTGTGAAACAGCAGGTCACCTCTGCTGGTGCAGATTCTTACAAGAGTGGCATGCATGGTCTTGTTCATCGCTGGTGAAAATGCATAGCTATGGTGGTGATTGTGTTAAAATGCATTTTTAAAGTGAAAATTCTGTTCTATCACATAGTGTTATTGTGCTCTTTGTATGTATTGTAATTTCCATGGAAATAAATAGGAGGCATTACTTTCACTATGACATGCCTATCTTACTGACTTAGTAAAGCAATTAACCTGCCAACCACCCCTCTCTCTATTGTGTATCTTAGCTGCAGAACTAGATTTTATGTAGATAATACAAGATCATTTGACAGTTAGTTCTGGAAGAACAATGAAAGCTTAATGGATATTCTGAACGTACAATTTATTCTTATTATACTGCTATTAATATCCTTTGCTTTAGTTTCCATGACAAATAATAGAACAGCTTGGGTTGGAAGGGACCTCAAGGATTATCAAGTTCCAACCCCTCTGCCTCAGACTTTGGAAAACATGGCAATTTTCAGCAAGTTGCTAGTCAGCACTGTAATTTGCACATTCCCTGCAAAATCTGCTGTTTCTCTAGGCAACGCAGAGATCAGACTAGTCAAGAGTTACAAGTTATTCTGAACTCCCCTGTTCTGGACGCAGTCCAAAGCAGTATGTAGAAGGCGTACCAGCAAATCCAAATGCTGCCCTCTGAGCTCAGCATAACGTTCTCTATATACTGGCATGGCTCAATAAAGGCAATACTGAACCTCCAATTAAGTGCAAGTAATATTTGTTAAGTATATTTTCAAAAAGCATTGATATTGTTATTTAAATAGCATTTCTGCAGCAACATCCTAGCATCATATTAAAGAACTTGACTTCCCAAGAAGCCACGAAAAGAAAAATTATAAATCCATTCTGTTATCCCCACATCATAAAGGTAACTTTACTCAGGTAGGCCATTCTCTATACCTGAGGAAGAAACTCAAGCTGGTACTTAAGAGACCTTACTTATGATCTTCATTACAAATTTATTTTTCCCCACTTGTTTCCTTGCCTACAATCTTCAATGGCACACAGACCCCCCTCCTGTTCATTGTTTCACAACAGTGGCTCAAATCCATTCCTGCAATCTAATTCACCAAGGATTTCTAAAGGACTTGAATCAGTCCCATTGTAATTCTCCTAAGAGAGGAAGGGGGAAGAAAAAAAAAAAAAACAATCCAGGCCCATGTGAAAATCCAATAAATCTCATGTCCAGCCTTGATTCCTCTACTCTTCCAGGCTCAGCTAAGGAGTGACAGACCAAGAAACATATAAATGCATTTCCTGTTTCAGTTCAACCTCATCTCTCCCTCACATAAGTCAGTACAATGGTCATCATTACAATTCATATAATTTACCAAATTTTTCTACACAGCAGTAACACAGGAGTCGTGCACAGGGGTAAGAAGATAGCTATGCAACATCACTGAGCAATTATGGTACAGCAAAACTAAGGGAAGTGGAGGGGGAGGGGGTGCTGGGAAAACCAGAATCACAGACTGATGACAGCAGAATATTGTTTTGCAGTTCACATACACCCAAGATGTTTCAGATGTTTCTTCTCCCACAGGTACGTCCCCTCCTATTCAGAGAAATAACTGCAGTACCACAGAATCCACCATGTGGTGTCTGTTAGCAAATGTTGACTTTTTCATGGTGACTGGTGTAGGTACATCTAGATTGTGTATTTAAACATCACAGTTTTGTTTTCATTTCTTGCAAGAAACATTCAACTGAGGTTAATGTTTTATATCAACAGAGTAAAAATAGCTAATTCTGGGCCCAAAGGTCATACACATCAGCACAACTTGAGTTCTGAAGTGCTTTTAACCTTGATTTTTCCCTGTAAGCCAGGGCCTTTAAAATATACAACACATTTAACCCAGTCTCCCAAGCATCAGGAAAAAAAAAAAAAACATTTATTGTCTCTGAAAGATCATAATAATTTGACAATCTAAGGGGTCTGAATGTATTTTAGACAATACATGTCAGGAAATACCTATGACAGCTACAGTTCCCTTTGCAGTATGGAACACAAATCAGAAATATCAGCACAGACCAAAAGACACCTTCCCCATCTGATTCATTAGATTTTTGGCACCCCGGTTAAGTTCTGACAAGCTAGTATTCCAGGCACAGTAAAATATTGTTGTTCCACTAGGCTTGCTCCAATGTTTAGTCATAAGATCCATACAATAATAACAGAACAGTGGCCTATCTTGACCAACAGTACATTAGTAATTATCTGCAGCACAAACACCTACCACTTTATACTAACATTTTGGCAGTTAATCTAAACATAGCACTTAAGGCTACATCATAATTTTGAGATCTAACTGGGTCATTTTCCTTCCAGCTGGCACCAGTAAAAAGCATTTTATAACAAAAAAGTAAATTAAACTTTTTTACGAGGGTTTTTTTTTTCGTTCTTTAATGGCAGGAGCACAAGTATGATTTCAAGCACACACGACACATTTTTCAAGGCCTGTTCGTGGTGATGCTAGCTGGGTGAATTACAATAAGATTTATTGTGCAGTGGTGTATGTCTAATTTTCCATCTACTGCTGGGAGCTTCAGTTGGCGGGAACTAACAGAGACGCCCATTATGCACAGCCTGGTTTAACTGTGGTTTTGGTGCAAACTCTCAGGGACAGGAACTTACTGCACATGCTGGCAAGAGGACAGGGAGAGAGCTGATGAAAAGAACAAAGAAGGACTTTTTAAATGACTTCTTAAACGTTTGGTATCCCATCCCTTCTCTAAATTGTTCTTGTGGCAATGGGGAGGGTGGAGAAGGGAGAAGTCCCAGCAGACTTCCCTGTAAAAATTGGGTCATAGTCAATGGATATAAAACAAGGCAGCTAACGATTTCTCATTATTGTAGCAAGTTTCCCTGCTGACAGGATTCAAAATGAACAGAAGCTCACTGGAACAGAATTCTCAATACTTTACTTCTGTACTCCTCTTTTTTTTTTTTTTTCCTTCTTTTTTTTAAAATGTACTGGAAACACAAGTCCCTTTTTAAACAGCCATCTAGAGACTTCTTTCCCTTACCTTTCTCTGGCTTTCTCAGGTGTCCTACACGCTCCCAGCTAAATTTGACACCCCAAGCCAAGTGAAGGTGGGGAGAAGAAATAACAGAAAGAAGGGACGAGGAACAGGGAAAGCAGAAGAGACACAACAAGGAAAACCAAAGGCCTGAAGGGATGAGAGAGAAGAGCAAAACTGTGGAGCTCGGGGCTGCCAAGAAGAACCAAATGCAGAATATGAACAGTTGGCAGGGAAGGGGAAAAGGCTTGAAGACAGGAAAAGTTAGAAAGAAAAACAAAGACATGGGAGAGGAAAAACAAGATGAATAATATTGCGGGAGGGTGCAGTAACAGAGTAAGTAACTTACTCAGAGCAGAGCTGGGTTCTGTCTCACTGAGATACAAAGCACGACATCATTTTAACACAGAGCTCTCCATCTCAGATGTAGCTGGAGACAAGCTCCACAGACACATCTCCCTGACAAGCTGCCCTCAGGGAGGGGAAGAGAGCACAGCATACAACATGCCATGCTATGCTTCTGCTGTGCCTGAGCAATGGGGAAACTGTTCAATTTGCCCACAACGGATACTCAGGATTTTTTTTTCTTAAGTAAAAACCTCAAAAATACACAAAAGTCCATAAACTTTTCTGATGTTCTTCTCAATGATTCACAAACTTTCATACACCCAAACAAAACATTATGCTTCCAGTTTGTAATACAGAATGATGGCCTAAGAACAGTATATCTTTCTGTCTTTTTCTCTATATTAGGTGCCATTTAATGTCCTCATAGCATCTACTTCCACTGTCAAATTTGATGCCATCTTTTCCAATCTCTCAGGGCGCCAATTCCCTGTCCACAACCCACAGTGTAGTTCCACAGCCACACACGGGATGGCAGTGTTAAAATCGGTCAGCACACATCAAACCTCTTCCCCACCCTGGCTCTGAAGGTACTAGATTAAAGGCAACGGTATATTTTCATTCCCCAGAATTGTTTTTATCCACCACAAACTGACATCACTTATTTTTATGTCTGGTTACTCAGTTATATTTTTACTTTGTATCAGCCATGGAAAACCAGTGCCTGTAAATGTATTAGTGCTACATTATGATTTTTGGAAGGTTTGGCAGCAGAGAGGAGCAGCAAGCAACTGGGTGCGGTATTACAATGTGCAATGTGGTATTTCATTCTCTCTGGAGATCTGTAATTTTATGCATGTTGAAAAAAATGTTAAGGAAACTTAATGTACAGAACATAAGGAACCAATTTTCTTCTTTAAGGAGGAAAAAAAAACAAAACAAAAAAAACACCTTTGGGCTATACACATTAAAAACCATCAGTCCAAATGGAACCATTCAGCAAACCAGGGTGGAGAATAGAGAGGGCAGGAAGAGTTGAAAAATAACCATTAATTTTGTCTGCATCTTTTTTTTTTTTTTTTTTGTAGCCACATCTCTTAATCATCACTCAATTAATTAACATTCTATAATTGTATGTCAATGAGACTATAAATTCTATATATGGGCAACAGCAGGTGGAGACTCCTTTCTTTGTACCACAGTGACTCAGAATAGAGGACACTGCAAAAGCTTTGGTTGCTGTTAAACAAACACAGACAGAACAAGGTCCAAAAAGCCAGATAAAGTACAGTTACAGTTTAGCAACACCCCAGTCTCAAAAGGCAAGCTTTCTTCAAAGGTCTGCTATAAGACCCTTGCCAAAAATACCTTTCTGATCTCTAATCAAGCATCAGCTCAACCACATGCAGGGGAGCAAGAATTACCCCACACTGTCATGCAGAAAACAACACAGTATTGTACAGCATAGCTCTGTTCTGTATCCCAACATAGAAGCATGGCTCCAGAAATAGCAAAGCATATACCTGTAGGTGCTATTTAAAAACAAAACCCACACATACACTTTCAAGGATCGTAAGTACAACACGGACATTGTGTGGACCATAGCCTGGAACAGCATATTATATAAAACAGTGCCAGACAGGCTTCTCAGCACTTAGACTCAAAAGCAAGTACTAGACATAGCACATCCTTGATGCCAGTGCCTCCCTTAGCCAACAGGAAGGGGTACAGAATTCAGCACAGTAGAAAATAGTTATTAACGCCTGTCCATTGATAGCAGGAGCCTGGAGCTGCACACTCTTTCTGTATACCTTTATCTAGTCTTGTGTAAGAGCTAATGATAATTGCAATCCTCTTTTCCACTTATTTCTCAGCCTAGGAAGCCTTCACATTATGCCTGAGCAACAAATTAATCATGTACTGCTGTAGTTGCCACTAGCACAGAACTGCTTCAATATTTCCTTCCAACTAACTGGGTGAACTCTTGTTTCCTTCTATATATGAAGAAAAACACAAGCTAAAAAAAAAAAAATTCCTCTGAGAAGAAATGAGAGATTTTCAGAAAGTGCCAATTTGGCAGAAGACATGGTGAGGAAGGCATGATTTATCTCAAGCATCCTATAGATTCACATCACATAAACCAAAACAAGCTGAGGAGCTGAGGTAACCTCAGATAGCAATCCTGGAAATGTCTATGGACTGCTACACACTTCCTTTTTTTTTTTTTTTAAACTTCTTAAGGACGCTTCAACAAAAGGAAGCCAGGAAACATGCCTTCCCATGACAATGGCATGAGGGTATCTGGTTGCACTTGTCTACATGGCCACATGCAGTGTGGACATAGCCCTACATAGACCAGAAGAGCTGGAGAAGGGGGCAGCAGACACTGCACACTAAGTACCTGCACAGCAAATATAATGGGTCAGAATCAACAGTTTAGGATGTAGTTCCTCTTCAAGAAATCCACTGAATTCTACTGGAAGGCTTGCAGTGATTCTGGCATGCTTGCAATTAGTGGCCCAGGCTTTGTCTTCTAGCCATTAAAATAAAAGAGAACCACCAGTACCTGTTGGCAGCTGCGCACAGAAAGCAGCACAAGCCACAAGTTTTCTTGAAAGTATTCACAATGCGCATGAACAAATTAAATTCCTTTCTCCAACTAACATCATACGTGTAATTTTTAGGCTTGTAAACCAAGAAAAGCAAGTTTTCAGAGGCCATTAGTCACTAAGCTCCATCCAACACTGATCTTTGTGCTGGAAAACCTCCACATAACTTCCAAAGCAAGTTTCCCAAGCTTGATTAGGAGTTGTGCTCATGTTCACCACCATGTATCACAGTAGAACTACTGCCTTCACATTTAAAATCACAAGAGTATTAAGCCAGTCAAGTTCAACTCTAAATTACTTTGAACTGGTTCAAGACTTTGAAGAAATATCACTTTCACATTTATTTCTAGTACTTAAAGAGTAATTAAAGAAACAGATATCATGCTCCACCATTAGGAAAGCAGAACAAGTCAACCAAATTAACCTGTTTACTGAGGAAAAGGACTTTAATTACCAGGCTGACAGAATATAAAGAGCACCAGGTTACATCACTTCTTTCTTTATGCAAAGCATACCCAACAAACAGAACAAACTGAGGACAGAGAACTCACCTGAGATGCCACAGGCTTTGGGAACAGCAGCGTAAGGATCTCCAACTGCTTGAATTACAGCCCTGTAGATGTAAGCTCTCCTTCCACACAAACAAAAGCCTCTTCTCCCCCCTTGCCTCTTTTATAGAAGAATCATAGTATTTAACATCTGTGTGTAAGCTTCTGATGTGGACAAGCCTTCCAACAATAAAGGTTCTTTGCTAAACAAAGGTTTGAGACACACATGGCAGCCTTTCCCAAGGTGCTTTCATCCTCACTCACCTCCACATCCAAGCAGTACATACAGAGATTTAGGGGGAAGCGTGGATCTCATTCATGCAAAGCTCTTGATCAACATACCAGACCAAGGACAGCTTAAGCTTACCTGTATTTTAGCACACTAAGGCTGTAGTGCCATCCCAACACTAAAAAACAAACCCCAGTAACAGGAGGATAAAGTCAAGGCTGTGCTGCTTGCAATCAGTGCAATTCTTCACCACATGAAAAAACTATGCAGGTGCTCGGGCCCTGCTTTACACACATCCTGCCCTGGCAACCGGCTTTGCTGAGAGCCAAGGTGTTAGATGCTCCCAGGCCACTGCTGCAGCAAGGAGCTTGTTCACTCCCAAACTTTCCAGTCACATAGTTTACATTGAAAATCTAGGACTGGGAGAGAGGCAAGAATAGTAAAAAGCCCTAAAAATTCCCACCTTGACCATAACAAGAGGTGGAGTGTTTAACAGATGGGAGGGTAGGAGTAGTAGTAGTTCTCATTCTGATGCACCTCTAGCCACATTATCTACTGATTTGCTGGCACTTTGTCTTTAAAGAAACTATAAAAGGTATCACAGACAAAAGTGACATTTTATGAAAAAGAAGAAAGAGAGAAAGAGCTCCCAGTTCTGGTATTCTGTCACATTTCACTGTAGCGTACAGCATCAACTCATTGATATACTAATTATCCACCACAAGTTTTTGCTTTTGCAGCGTAGCAATTACCAGGCTTAAGGTGACACTCTCACATTGTCAGGCAGTCCCAGACCTCAGTATGCAGTGCAGTTTGGTGCTCTGTGACAGGAGGCAGAAACACCGCAAGTAAAGGAAAGGCACTCCCAGAAGTTGAGAACTGAATGTGTTTGTTGTTCGTTTTCCAAAACCGTCAAATATCTTAAGGCTGGGATTTTCAAAGGGGCCTAAGAGAGCTAGATACTTCTAAACCTATTGCATTTCAGTGACATTTGAATAACTCTATTTCTAAGTCTGCCCTGAAAGAGAGTTAAAGTAGGGTTTTTCATTTTAATTTACCATTCTCAAGCTCGTGCCCTACACAAACCCTTCATTCAGTGCCTTCCAGGGGCACCAGAAATTTACCAGCGTGGTGGCTCTAGCAGAACTAGAATTTATCTTACGAGTTTTTCCAGTGTCGTTTTTCCTTTTATAACATAACTCGCTGTCTTCTTACTTGCATTAGGAATTAAGAAAGCAAGCGTAAGAAAGAAAACATTATTCAGAAATACAGGCAGATGAAGTTCCTGAATAACGAGGTAAAAATCCCAACATCCATTAACCTAACAAGAACCTCATGTGCAGTTTAAAACAAACAAACAAACAAACGCATGAGAAATCAGGCATCTGCTCCCAACAGCAACAGAAGCTATGAACAAGCTCGTATCCAGACAGATACATTTTGGGTGCCAATATTATATTAATTACATTAAAAATGGAAAAACAGAAACCCTTCTGCCTTCTTCATTTAGCTCATAACCACTTTTTTCCTATTTTTTTTCTAGAAAATGAGTGTTTTTCCATTTAAAAGGTGAGAGCCACTCTGTAGTTACAAGTGGCACTTTTTGACTTTCTTAATACAACCCTGTGGCTACAATTAACACGCCGAATAAACAGCAGATCAAATTAAGATCTGATCCTGTTTTACTTGTGGGTGCAATCCTTACAATAAATTGCAAGTTAAGCTGTCGGGAAGTAAATAAGAGATAGAAAGCACGATTGGTGATTTTAAGCATTCAGACATTAAAAACAAGCATATGAGGAAAAAGGAGGCAAATATCAAGGCAAAGTTTCAAATTTTTTAGACGCTCTTATATGTGGGATTAAATAATATTAAATAAATAATTTTATAAAATTATTATAAAATCCCAAATACAGCTGAGCTGCATGCTTTCCACAAAGCTTTGAGAAAAGGTAGGAAGTTTTTAATTTCTCCGTAGGAGCCACTGAATGTTTGCTTTTATGCATCACATGGGAATAAAATTCTCAAAAGAGAAAAAGAACAAGATTTTTTTCTTCTCATTATTTCAGAGTGCTTTAAGTTCATTTCAGAAAGTCATTGTCTTTGAAGCTTGCGGAATAAGGGAAAGGCAGATTGCTTCCATGCGTGGTCTTATTGTTGTGGAAATCTACCATTTCATCCCCTTAAAAATTGAATAAATAACTGAATCAATTTGAAGTCCTTCACAACCTGCGATTCTTAGGGGCATCTTAAGACCGTATATTGTCTGATCTACCTAGTTTGCAATTCAATCACAAATACTGCATGGTATAAAAATCAAAACATAGTAAAATAAACGTGTACTGTCTTCAAGCATGATCAGTCTAAGAATTTTGAAGGAGGAATTATAAATCAAGGAAGGCAGCTTTGTTAATCACTGTCTCAGGCAAATAATATCTAACATGAATTCTAAAAAATACTGTACACTTACTGTGAAACACCAAACCAACAGCCCACTTCCCAGGACACCACGATGTACTCAGAAATTCAAAGAAGCAACCTGTTGTCTGGAAAAGCAAATAAATAAATAAATAAAATAAAAAACAATGAGAATTTAAAATAACTTACTGCTTACATACTGTGAGCTTGTGACCAAAGAATGTATTTTTGCAACCCAATTCCATCATGCAGATGAAAGAATTAGTAGGATCTTAGGCATTCTTCATCACAGTAGTGCTTTCTAAACCCGCTGCTTAGCGTGCTTTCCAGAGATGCTCACTTAGCACTAGAACTCCACTTTCCTCTTGTTTTCACCATTAAACTCCTGAGAATTCAACAAATGAAAGAATATACTTCAACCTTCCCCATTTCCTCCCAGACTGTGAGAAAGGCTGATCTCTCACCTAACCCTGGCCTCTTTGCCTGGCTAACTGTATTCCACAAGGTCAGAACTTTATGCCAGGTGGGGACACTTGGTCCATTTGGGTCTTTCTGCTAGAGCCCTGAGCATAGCCCCACAGGTGTCCTCCATCAGCAGCAGCAGCATGGGGTTCTGCCGAAGGGGACACATACACTTAATGCAGATTGCTCAGCAACAACAGCTGAGGGAAAATGGAGACTGAGTCAAAATTTAAAATGCTAAGCTGAGACATACCAAGTTTTGTTCACACTTTGTGGCAACTAAATGATGCCAGGAGGAACAAATAAGCATTTCTGTGGCCATCTTAACATCTTTTGGAAGGCACTCTGGGTTGCAGCTGTGTGGTGAGAGCCATGCTGGGGCCCAGCAGCCACTCCTCCCCTGCCTCAGTCAGGCAGCAGCCAACCAGTGCCAGCACACCCACCACCCAAATCCTCTCAGATCAATAAGGCTTGCATAAGCAAGGCTGGAGGCATTGGGAACGCACTGCAGGAGGACAGGGTGGTGCAGCTGTGGGAGTGTGTGGCACCTTGGGTGACAGAGGGGCCATCACCTTGTGAGCCGTCTGCTGTCCCTGCAGCTGTTGTAACCTATTGCTGCTTGAGTATCTGCATTTTTCTGCTGTAGGAAAGTCATGTGCACAAATCAAAGTAGTGTTAGTGGAGATGCCATACAGACAGGGCCATACACAAAGACTATTCCCTCTATTTCCTTCCATCCGTATTGCAGCTGTTAACACTAGAAGCCCGATGGGATCTCTGGTCCCGCTGCTGGAAACAGGCAGTTGCATCTAAGGGCTTTTCCAGGAGCCTGTTTTCCTGCACAACCCCTCAGTGTGTGTCAGAAGTGCCTTACACGGTGTAAGGATGTGCTTTGGGCAGCTTCAGTACTTACCCTTTGGTTTTCTGGCAGCTGCAGCTGTTTGGGGGGAACTGGCTGAAGTCTTCCATCAGGGATGCTGTTCCTGATGTTTTAACAAGATATATTTCATTGTGATTGAGTAACCTGATCATTAAGATCGTTGATCTTCAGATTTTCAAGTTAAGCATGTTGTTTTAACTAGATCTTGAAAAAAAAATGAGAGCAATTTAGCATCCTGAATATTTTAGCTAATCTCATGGACTTGGCATTTCTGCTGTATGTAGACTGATTGCTTTGGTTCTCTGTTTTTTCTTCCATTAAAAGAAATAAAATAGGACTGTGGCAAAACTCAGCAAGGCCCTTCACCAAAAGATCAGACTGTAAACATAATTGCATGTTTGCCAACAGTCACTTCATCTACCAAAATGCTACGCAGCATTCCTGACCAGGAAGTGATGTACCCATCAGCAGCCCAACACAGTGACTGCAGATGCTGGAGGAAATGAGAGGATGAGCTGAGACGATGGCGCGGTTCAGGGGCCTTTGCTGGCTGTTGTTGCCACTGTTAAACACAGAAGCACTGGGTTAGGCAGACCCCTTATCTGATCCATAGGACAGTGACTGTGTTTTTAATTGTAGGCTATTTGTAACTAATTAGCTGTGAGAATACAGCAGCTATAAAGATACCATGAGCCACCATGGGGCCCTGGTGGCTGATACCCTTCCATTTGCTGCAGCTCCTTGCAGGCTAGAGCCATGCTATGGGACTTGTGGTTTGTAGCACAATATTTATATTTCTGATTTCCAAATGTAACCCTGCGTGGCTTGACTTAAAAAGGAACTTCGTCACTTGTCTGAAGCGTGAGGTTCTTCCTTCATGAAATTCAATCTGGATGTTGTGAAAGTAACACAAGAGTAATGCAAGAGTACAAAACCAATGGGTTTTGTAGTTCGTGTTTACAGATTCGGAGCACACCGTTATTTTTGAAATCTAACTTAAAATGATGAGTGGGTTCCTCTAAACACCCTGCTGGTAACTAATTAAACAGAAGTGTGGGGAAAAGAAAAAGAAAAAAAAGAAAAAAAAAAAACAAAAAACCCCCCACCAAACCACAACAACGATCAATATGCATTTCTTTTGTAACTTGATTAAGTATTTGAGGATAATTATTTAAAGCTCTAATAATTACTTTTCGCTGTTACCGAATGATCATTTCCTGATGAGCTACAACAGCAACCAGACCTCTAAGTAGATTTCAGTAGAAGTATAGAAGCTTTTAAAGTCTGTGGTGTCAAAGTAAATTAAAGTGGCCCTAAGTAGTTCTTAATACAACTGACCACTGTGATTTCCACAGGGCAATTATGGTTTACTGTGTCAATCATCTAGCAGGCATTAATATAAAGCAGAACAACTCTGAATAAATTTGTTATGGACTGTCATGTCAAGAACCCAAATGCTAACCTACAGTGGCCTTGATATTATTAAAATGACTAAGGGTCAGATTTCAATTAATCTACAGATTTAACAGTCCTTCACTGTAGTGGGTCTTGATACAATTAAGCAATAATAGATGACAGGAAGGATACTTCCTGGCAGTTAATGACCAATGGCAGTATTTGAAGGCCCTTAACCCAGCTGGTCATTAACTGCTCAGAGACAGAACCTGGAGCTCATATTTTCTATTGTAAACCATATATTAAAGAAATAAATCAATTACTGTTCACCCCCTGCCCCCATCCTGTGCAAGCTGCTGCTATTGGGCTACTGTGGGAGCAATTAATTGTCACAGGAAAAGCCCAGTGTGAGTAACCAGTGGGGAGACAGACTGTGGTGCCAAACCTTGCAATCCTGAAGCTCCCTAAGCACAGTGAGTCCTAAGGGCTCCGGAAGATCCTGGTGCTGCAGCCATCGAGCAGAGGTTGTGCTTGGCTGGAGAAAAAAACACCATAGGTTGACTTAATTGGAGCAATATGAAAATACATAGCAGAGGATTGCACTTGTATGTCAGCCCTCTCATACGAAAGTAAAATTCCAGCACAGTGACATGGTGCTTCATCTCTCTTTGACTTTGGGCTGACTGTTCACCAGTGCCACAATTCTGTTCTTGAAATACACAGTATGGCCCTTGCCAACTTGTATGAAATTGTTGTACATTAAGTAGCAAAAATACAGGTTTTTTTCTGTCTTCTCCTCAAGAATACATCAGTGTTGCAGTTCAACAGAGTAACTAGCCGATTGCTTACCAGAAACCAAATCCTTAAAAGTCCATATTTACATATATCATTACAATGTGTTGGTCACCAACTTCATTCCATCCACTGTTGACCCTGAAGAATTTCATCACATGGATTCATAGTGCAGAATGTCATTTTTAATAGTTTCATGTATGATGCTCTTTCCTGGGAAGTAAGGATTGTTACCCACTTAGATGTTTCAGGGTTTGTGCAATAGCTGAAACTAGACTGAAATCTGATGTAATGCACAATCAAAATGTTCTGTTACATTATACTACAGTACACTTCAATGTAATTTATTCTTCTCCTGTGAGAACCGTGACTGATTACAATGTCAAAAGCCAATCATAATACATAAATGGGAGCAGTTTACAGACATGGCAATGTGGCAACTATAGGAGTTTTTGTTGTCATTTTTGGTTAGTCTAATGTTATATGTGGGGAAAATGGGAAGGCAAAGAAAGAAGAAACATGAGAACTGTTTTGTCTCATTTCAGCTCTATAAAAATCCTACTGAGATTATGTTGCTACCACAACAGCACTTCCTGCTTACAAAACCAACGGTACACAGTGAAATATTATCAAATTAGGTCGGTTATCATGCTTGTCTTTTACAGCATATGGTGTTAATGGATCTCAGAGGCCATTAAATGCCTTTGTAGAATGGAAAGGCATGTGGCAAACCTAAGAGCTGGAAGATTCAGTCACTAAATTTAAAGGAGGCCAGCTGAATGGCCTGCCTGTCCATCAGCTCCTCGTGGTCGCTCATTGTTGCTAACATCAAAAGAATAACAAAGAATACATAGAAGAAGTCACACACACATCTCATAAAACAAAATTTATCTTTAATTTGTAAGTGTCAACAGCAGTACAAAAGATGGAGTGATGGTGAATAGATTAAGGGTAGAGAGGACAGTCTTGAGGTAAATGAGCATAAATAGGCAGTCTTATAGACACTCCCCTGAGGGGTCTAAACCCCTATCATGGCATATACTGTATCACCCAAAGATGACATGTTTAACATATCAGGAAAGCACCTTGTGCAAAAAAAAAAAAAAAAAAAAAAAAAACCAACAAAAAAAAAAACATTCCCCCCACCCGAAACATGTAGGTAAGGTGCCAATGTACACCAGAACATACTGTATATGGACAGTGTCTTTCAATTTTGTCTTTTCCATTAATAACTGAGGCAGAGGAGGAGAAGACTCTTAAAAGTACCACTGAAAGATTATTTAATATTTAATTTACCTCACGTCAATACTGCACAACAAAATCCAAGAAGTCTGTTTATGCAATGAAGCAGAGCTAAGAATAACTATTCTTTTTTTAAAACTGAGAACAGATTTCTTTTTTTACTCAGTATCCTTAGCAAACTTTTTCCTTTGTCTTTTTTTTTTTTTTTTTTTTCCAACTGTATCAAGAGGAGAGTGTGAGATGTGATGGCAACCTTTAAGTCCATTTAAAAACTTTACACTGGACTGTACAAGATTTTTTTTTTTTTTTGATAAACTATTTACATTTTCAGACTTTAAAACATATTCAAAGCAGCAATAGACACTAGTTTTTCCTCTACACGCCCAAATAATTACCGGCCATGGGCCCAGGTAGGTACCTGCATTGTATATAGAATTTCTACAAAGAAAACCTGCCTGTTAAATTAGCCAGTGGGTGTCCAACAAGCAGCCCCCGCCATTAAGAGCTGCACCCACAGTGTTGCTATAGGAATCAAAGCATAGTACCTAGACAAGAGAGTTTCAGTTGTCCCAACAGCTCTACACAAACTTTACAATTTGAAACAGCAGCTAGCATGTCAGTCCAGCATGTCAGTGAATTGTGCTGATTAAATTAACATAGAGTACAATCTCACAATATACATCACAAACAAATTACAATGTCAGGAAATAAGAGTTACAGTAAGATAAGTTATGTAGTAACAGCTTATAAGCTTGTCTTAATGTAATAAAAAAATTTGTACATGGGAAATACAATAATGAATGAACATAAATGCTAAGCATACTATTTTGCTACAAGCTGAAGAAGGGTACAAAAAAAAAACAACATTGCTTTCTAGAAAGCAAAACACAAATGACAAAGGAAGACAAACGGAGAATGCACACTAGCAGGTCTGCAATGTGCAGCATACAAACAGTTAAATATTTGCACATTCCCCATAATCCAAGAGCACCAAGGACCTCACTTGTGGTTTTTAGAAAGCGGAAATTACAAAGCAAGCCATGTCACTAAGTTGCTTTATAGCTTTCATATTGCCATAAATATCAATTTGATAAGTTTTCCTTTAGCCCAGTTCACCCTACCCCACCCCCTTTTTACCCAGCGTGTGAAATCTCAGAATACTTCTTTGTCACCATTTCCAGCAAATCTGGTATTAAAAAAAAAAAGGGCAATGGATTAAAACGAAATATATTTGCATATACCTATATCTTATTTTCTTTTTCCTCCTTTAGTAGGACATTACAGCATATCAAAAATGTAGTTTGATCTGAGAAAAATCACAGATATTAATGGGTCATATAAAAAAAGGTTTGGGGGAAGTTGTTTTTTAAAGCAAAAGAGTAAGTGTTTTGTCAAAGATCAGATGAGGTCATATAATATTATTCTTTTAAAAGAACATGCTTAAGTGCCAACTTGAATCTTAAAAAAGCATGCAAAACACCTAGGGTCCAAGCCCATTCATCAACGTCTCATAAAAACATGAAGAACGCTATCATACATTCTGCTGGCTGCATCTCCAGTGCAGTTGTTCACACTGTGGCCCTGATCAGCAAAGATTGCCCTACTTAACGCCAACGTTCTACTGGTCCTCGTGACCACCACAGAAGTACTAACGTGCTTAAAATTAAGCAAGTAGATAAGTGTTTTGCTGAGGGAGGGTGGGGGTGTTAATCATGTTGTATGCTTTGCTAGGAGATGATTTTTGAAATGCCACGCCTTTGATATGACCAAAAAACGAAACCAGAAAGCCAACCCAGTGAGAGGACCGCAGTTCAGGTTGCATTGGGTGGAGGCTGTGTTTATGCTCAAAGCAGTAGCTGTCCTCAGCTGACTGCTGCATACGTTGCAATGCCGCTGTTTGTTTTGCATTCCCAACCCCGAGCAGTCCCGTCCTTTGCCCTCCCCCTGCCTCGTGCTGCACCTGAGTACGCTGATTTAGGAGCACATTGTGATCCCGTGTATTCCCAGCAGGCAGTTTCATGAACTAAACGGTGACACCTGAACACATGTATCAACCAGAACTAGGCTATTTCATCAGTCGTACCTCCATGTAAACCTGAACCCCGTTTCATGGAATAGGAAGTGAACTATACTAGCTCATATCAGACAGTTTCAGGAGTGTTCGTCTCTTGAGAACAAGCACTTAAAATTTTTCCAAAAAGAAAGTATACTGTATCTGTATTAATTAAATAAGCTGTTCATTCGTGGAGAAAATAGTATTACTGTATTTGTGCATGACCTGAATGGAGTTGTTATTTTTTTCAGTCAGAGTTATTAAGAGAGACTCAAACACAACATTTAAAGAGCAATTCTGAAAGTCCTGTTTGTGTTTTGTGTGAACCTTTTCCCCTGACATTACAGCCTAACGTAACAATAGTGTGATTTACTTAATGTCAAAAATAAAGATTTGATTTTACTAAGTCTTGATTGCATTGCAAGGGCCATCTTATTCATGACAGTCTCTCCAGGGGTATGCTTTTGACTTCCAAATGCCATTCTTGTTAAGAACTAAAACATTTAATCAGTTTTACTTGGATTCAGAAAACAAACTGTGTTTCCTATCAGCTGTATCTGCAATTTGGTGTGTTTCATGTATCAACTTTCTAAAACAAGAAAAAAGTATTCTGTGTTTGTGGGATATGCTATCAAAAATCAGTGAGAGCACAAGTGAGGCATCTTGCTGTCCCAGCTACAGGTTCACAATACTGCGCTCACACTGCGGGTGTAAATTCAGCATCTACATGAGGTACAGTGACTTGTCAGCATTTAATATGGACCAACATACACTGATATAGAACAAAAGTAAATACATAACTTATACTTCACTAAGTATCCATGAACAAAAAATAAAATTCTATTTCCTATGTTATATTTACACAATTTAAAAAAAAAAATCTAAAATGAGATGGTAAATTCATCAAAAACTTTGTTTTGAGCTCCGATTAATAAAGTAAAAAAGTTGTTTTTTATCCTTATGATTGTCCTTCCTTCTACTGACATTTTAGAGCCAATGTCGGCTAATAAATAGAATAAAATGCTCATATGCACAATTCAAATTCAAATATGTTCCTCCCATTTCCCCAGCCAATAAATGCAATTTTTACCAGCTGGCGATTCCTGAACAGCCAGTCATTTTCAAGAATGTGGCTTTAACATAGAGAGCATCAGCACTGAGGCAGGGCTGGAGCTAAAACAAAGTGTTCATACATACATGTATTTTGCATAAATAAATGAAATAACAAGACATAAAAATGACTCAAATCCGGCAACTGTGAGGCAGGCCCACACGAGTCGAAACAGATGACTTTTGTTCATGTAGTTTTCGTACAACAGTTTCACATTAGTCAGAAGTGATAAAAAATACCATTTATATCCAGTGCTTATAACACTTACGAAACAACATCTGTGAGTGTGTGTTTTTTTGTACTACAAGCAAAATCAAGTTTCAGTCCTAAAGAACAGTCCTTTGTTCTCCACAAGCCTGCAGAATATTATTTTGGCATGGTCATAAAATTTAAAAAAAATTAACCAACTAATCTAAATGTTTGCCTTTGTGCAAAAAAAAAAAAATCATTACATAAAATACAATACTAGCAATACAGCATTCTACCAATGCAACAAAACCAGAAAAAAAAAAAAAAAAAAAAAGAGCAAGAGAGAAAAAGTGACATGGGAGGAGGGAGAGATACTTCTAACACAAGAATTATGTAAGACATTAATAAATAGTCATTTCTTTCAGGAAATAATTGTACCCTCCCCCCAATCTGAGCTGAATGTATTAAAAACAGTTCCAATTCCCAAGCAATTGTGAGAACAAAAAACACTTTCTATCAGTACCTTAGCCAGCTTGAAGAGGGCGCTCACCAGCTAATGACACAGCATTTGCCTTTAAAGTCTTGGCTAGACCGGTTTATTGCTTATTAGACATGGACTCAGAACACATTTAAATAAATATTAAAAATATAGCATTTTGTTCCAAATTACAAAATGGTCAGAGCAGTCTGACCATTGTGTTTCTATGCCATTATCTTTATAAATTGTCCTGTAAATTGAACAATCTTCTTTGTTTTGGGGGTTGTTCTTGCACATTTAAATGTGATCCCTACAGTGGCAACAATGGCTCCCTCTGCTCTAAGAGGTATTACTGGGGCTCTGAGGAAAATGGCAGCTCCAGATACAGCATCTTATCATTGCACCTCACACGAATTTCTGCAGGATAGTACAACAGCACGAGGATGACCAGCATTAGTACTACAGTCCTCTCATTGTCTGGGGTCTAAGCAAAGCCCATTCAGCTCTGCAGGAAGATTCCCTCAGACTTTGGGAAGAGCTGCCCTAGGCTCATTCGTACCTCTCAGCCTGAGGCTGAATTTATCACCAATGTGTTGAACATATCCAATTCAAAATAAAAGCTGAGGGAGTTGAAGAGCTACAGCACAAGTATTCACCAGGCTAATTGGATCTGCATTTTATAGAGATATATTTATGAACACGAGTGGAATGCGAAAGGGGGAAAAAATGGCAATTTCTTTTTTCTTTTCCTTCTCTGAACGTTAACAAACTCTTATTCTTTGAATATATCTTTCTTGTGTATATCCTAGATTTTTCTGCAGTAATTGCATTGTTTCTAGTACTAATACAAATAGAAACTTTGAGTACACCTTGCCATCAAAGATCCCAAGGAACGTTACAAACACGCATGAAGATCTAGTTCGCATTCCCATATGAATAATATTCAGTAAATATTTTTGATGCATCATCTTCTCAGCTTTGCAAGCCACTTTTTTGTGGCCTTCCCTCCTCCACTAGGAGTCCCACATTTAAATCATTGCACAAATACTCAAGATAGCAAACAGTTCCTTCAGGTGACAAAAGGAACGTGATGTATGGAGCCATGATTCACTGCAGGATTCTACAAGACCTAAAAATTCATCACGGTAGACTCTATATGGATTTTGGATTTCACATCTGCCTTTGCTGTCCAGCTAAGTATAGAGGTTTGTAACTATAAACATAAGTTTTTAGAGTATTGTACTGTATGTACATATAAAAAATACTCACTTTATTTTGTGTTACGTATAACAGAGTGTTTCCAAGTGCTTCTTGAACACACACTGTTATGGAAACAATTGAATTTCTCATTCGTAAATGTCATGTTCATTTTAGTAGCAGGTGCACGTTTATTTTCACATACCTGTGTAATTTGAGGGAGGAGAAAGAAAGAGCTCTTTAAAATATCAATAAGGAATTGTAAGTGTAATGCCACCAACAGTACTTTTAAAAATAAATATTAAGTATTTGGACCCTTGACATTCTGGAATGAATAAATTACTTAAGAGAAAATGTGTTAAGACTGAATGGAAGGGTTAAAAGCAAAAGGGTAGAGAATGTAGTCAAAGGTGGCCTCACACTGCTAAGACAGGCCCTTCCATAGCTGGTGATCGCTCTTTTGTGCTTACTTAAAACTTCACACTAATGGCATCAAGAGGCAAAAGCAATTGGGCACATGCACTATGGCAACCAGGTTCACTACTTAAGAATATCCTGTCTCCAGATTCCTGAGTACTTCACCATTTTCTGGAAAAAAATTAGATTTTTATATATTTTTTTTTAAGATGCCAAAGGATTGTCTAAGACTTTACAGTGTCTCCTTTAAGACTCTTTTTTAAATGTTAAGATTCAAAAGTTAAGAAAAGTTTGGCACATCAGAAGTTCAGCTATACATATGGAAAAAAGTGGAATTCAGAGACAATTTTTTAAAGATGAGCTATGATGCACAGATGTGCACACTTGCGGACTTGTTCTGTTTCACAATATGAAATCTGCAGTTTTTGTTTTCTAAAATAATCCAGAATAAAAACACATTCACAACCTGTAGGCTGGCACAGCATACCTGAGTGAGAATGTATAACCCCCATCTAAAACAGTAACTTAAGCCTTTATCAGCATCCAAAAGGAAAAAGACAAAAGGTAAGACTTGTAAGACAGCTATTGATTCATATAAGTTTTCAAGTCCTGATGTCTGATATTTAATATATGTCTTCATCTAAATTTAAAAAAAACAAAAACAAAAACAACAAAAAAACCCAAGTTCATGAAAAATTAGGGAAACAATCTGTCTCACACGTTAAGAAACATTTAAGACCATTCTGCTGATGTAACTGTGGGAGCCACACATGCATGCAGGCTCTTTAAGAACTTTTTGTTCAAAAAAAAAAAATCCAAAAAAAAAAAAGAGAGTCTGAGTACTTTAATTCTGTGAACACTCCTCAGTTGGCACTGACTGCCTCATGGGCTTCGTTTTCACTACTATAGTCTGATTTGGGATCATCCTCATAGTCCTCGTACATTTCGATTTCATCCTCTCCATTTATCATTTCATTTCCAGCAAGGCTTCCGCTGTCCGTCTTCATCCCATAAGTGCTCTGAATGACGGGGATGCTGGGCTCAGGGCTGGCGGAGGTGCTTGAGCAATCCGATGTCATCTGAGGTGATGGTGTGGTAGTTGCCATGGTAATAGCACCAGGATAGACAACCCCCGTTCCCGTGGTGATTGGAATTTGAGGCTGTTGTCTAGAAGGAAAAGCAAGATGGGAACGTGATTACCTCTGTTTGGAGGAGGGAAGCCCTTCTGCAAGGTCAAATCAAAGCAGGTGATTTCCCGTGAGCGCTGCATGCATTCCTCTGAGGTTCTCAGTCTGGTCCTCATGATATTTGTTCACCTTAGTTCCCGCCCTCATGTGCAACTGGAGAGTAAATTATTTAGCAACTACCAGATTACAATTATTTCATGTGTTTTGTCTGTTTATTCAAACCATACTGCAATGTAGCACTAGGAGAGAGATCTTCAAAATGCTTTAGGCACCTATGTGATACCTAACTGCCACAGTAGACTTCTGGTGTCCAAAATTATCCTCCAAACTCCTGACTAGAACTTCTGTTTTGAGACTGTTAATGGTGGAACCTCAAGATTACATGTAGTATCTCAAACGCTGATAAAGTAACACTGTCTGTGTTTCTTTAAGGATGCAATTTACTATTTAAATGCTAGACTTACTCTTAAATCACTTGGAAGTACTTTGAATGTTTTCTTTCTGAATTCTGATTTGTATTTAAAACCCAGCATCAGAATGCCATTTGCTCTTCAGGTTTTGATGTGCAAGACTGAGTTTCTGAAGAAAAGTACTTTAAAAGCAAAACAAAAAAAAGAATAAGTGTTCTTTTCTGTGCGGTAATGGACAGTCTGTAGAAACAAAAACCTCCTCGTATCTGATTTACTTTCACAGTGCAAATACATGGAGAGTCTCAATTAAGAGTGCACTGCCTCTACTTCTGGAATATTCTGCCTTCTGATGTAGAACTTTGTACCATATAATATCCTTTGTTTTTGTCTGTGACAATATTAAGCATGTTGGAGCAAAACCACGCTAACTAGAATAGGCTGATATCACTGACAGTCAAGCAATTAAATGCAAGCTTGATTACAGCATGTACATGATTCAACTTTTACAGAAGACGCAATGTCTCTTACAACAATGTACATACATTCAACTACTTTTCTGAGTAAGGCCAGGATGCTGAACTCCTTCTTTGGTCAAGCCTTTATTGGCTATGAATTAATTAAAGGTACTTTTTACATTTGGATTAAATAATAACAGACTTCCTATATTAAAAGACACTTCCAAATATTCTTGTATTAATTTTGGACCATTGCCTTTAGTAAAGATGAGAGAAAAAGAGGGGACTGAACTTGTCTGGAGAAAAAGAATCTTCATCATACTTTAGATGTAACAAATTTCAGTACCAGAAATACCTGAGTGCACCAGAAGTTGCTGTTTTACTATTGCATGGTTATTTGACATACATGCCTACTTTAATACTGTATTTCAGTGTATTCCCAACATTCTTAAGAGCAACATTGACAAGCATTTCAGATCTTTGTACTACACAATTGTAGCAAGAGAAACAGTGTCAGATGTGTTTGAATAGTCTATTGAATCTGTAACTTCTTGATCACTGTGCTATTCTATGCCAACATTCAAAAGGAGATAAAAATATGCTTTGCATAAATCAGTCTTTCATAAATTCTTGATTATTATATATAATTAATACGTATGTGTATTATACAATACACATATAATGTACAGTTTATTTACAAGATGTCCCTTAAATACTGAATTTTTGTCATTCATTGACCAAACTCTAGGTTTGATAAATATCGCTGGACAGTTACTGGTAAACCAATGTACTGGTGCCAGTTTAGGCACCAGTAGAGAGAGTCAAATCATGAACACTCCGTGTAAGAGAATATTCAAATAGCATTACGTACTACCATCATTGCTGGTACTGCTAGCCTGACTCTTAAAGCCTCTGCACAGCTTGAGAAATTCAAACATCTGTTGTATGAGTATGGTACACCTGGCTAGCAGTGAGCAAAAACATCACAGTAATTCATTTGACACAGTCATTATACTCCTGTTTGCAAATGATGATTTGCAGATGATTTACAAACAGCTAGGGATTTTTCACTAAATTTTCACTTTTTAAATGGTCTGATAAATGTTCTGTGAAAACAATTTTCAGCCAATGCATTTGCTTGCAAGTGATTTGCTGCAAACATCTTTCAATACTTTATCCATAAAACTGAACACCTACTTCACGTGGGAACATTTTGGTTTCAAGATTGCATGTTGTCAGGCATATAAGTTATTACTTTTAAAAACCTACAGGTACCTCCTCCACAGAATTTTAGACACTGAAATTCTTTGCATCAGTGACTGTTTCCACAAAGCAAAGGAAAAAGAAAGTCACCCATGGTCACAGAAAATTTCTATGTATTTGTTGCCAAGCCATACACACTTAATTCTCTCCAATCTGTCTTTCTAACAACTGTGAGTACTAACATTTTCCTGATATTTCTTACAATAAATACGTTTGTAAAACAAAGAAAATCGCTATGTGCTCATCAAAGAATATCACAATGTTAATGCAGAAAGGTGTTTGGAGAGTTAATTTTTAAAACACTTCTAATAGGAGTTGTAGAATATACTGAAGAAATGACTGAGTTCAAGCTGCTTTTGTGTTACAGATGACACTGAGGATCTAGTTCTAGAAAATCTAGTTCTCCTACTCCATCATTAAAATTTCTTTTATTATAACAATTTGTCTTTTTACAAGCATCAAGAAGGGGGCAAAAAAACTTGTTTAGGACAGAGTTATGATGCATCTTGATACAGTGGTTATTAATGTTAAGCCCTAAAGGATAGACTAAGTTAAGAAATTCAGATATTCTTTCAAACATTTAACAAGGGAGCAAAATTATTTTGCATATCAACATTTCAGTGGGACAGGGTACATTTTTTCTATTTCAAAATATAAAGGGAGCAGGTCTTAAAGTATAAAGGGAGTACAATGAAACAGATTTTACAGAGCTGCCTTTTAATTGAGATTGCACCTAATGTACAACAAACAATAGAGTGAATCAAAGTGGTAAAAAACTTGATTGGTGCAATAGGAAAGTTAAAGGCTTAATGAATTTGTCATTCATCAATACAACTCTTCTTAACATGTTAAACAAAATTCAAATGTGGTATGCATGCCTCCTGAAAGGTAAGAACTATGAGCTTTAAATTACCTGTTATCTCACCATGGAATTATAAACATTTGTTAACTGTACCACCCAAATGGGAAGTACCTCAGACTGCAAACCACCTCCTAGTGAAAATTTGCTAGCACTTAAACACGAGCACCTACACAGTTCCACTAACTAGGCAGCACCTAACTCTCCTAACTGAGAGCTACAGTTACAATTCAGCTCAGCTGCATATCCTTACAGAGTCCACTAATGGATGCTTTCTGTCTGGTTGAGATTTCCAGAACTCAACAATAGCTTTCTTATCTTTGAATAGGAAGGGTCTTTGGACCCTTTATATCTTTGAGGAATGGTGATGCATGGCTACATACTCTGGCTTCAAACCACCCCTATATCCACCATCTCCTTTTTGCCAAGTAAATCCTCAGATGGTCAATTACCACAGGTCTCCTGCCTCTCTGCTCTGCCAGTATTGCTAACATGTCCATCCGGTCTGGGACTAAAGATTTGGACCAAAATAGTTAGTTTAATATAAGAGAGGAGGTAATGTAAAAACTCGCAGATCAATTGACCTGCTTACAAGCTTGTGGCATTAATAGTCACAGGATTTTCCTAGAGAACATTCCACTTTTGTCTTCTGCAAAACCAGCTAAACATTTAAATTGGCAAATTACCATTGTTTTCTGATCCCTTCCCAACTATTTTTCTGGCAGCTCTTTAAATGACTGAAGCAAAATCAAGTGCATTAACAAAAATGCTTATGTGCTACACCCCCTTGAAACTTACACCCCCATAAGGATGAAATAACAGTAAAACTCACAAAAGTACCCATTGTGTACTTACTTTAAGTTCAAGCTACAGGAATATAATATTACAGCTCTATTCAAAACCATAGTCTAGCAACAGTCAGACTACATGTGTGTACAGTAGTTATAAACACTATAAAGACTTTATTCTAAACTTCTTACACTGGCAAAACAAAAAAAGAAGTTACTGCTTACATCATTTTGCAGAGAAATATATATATCATATACTTGTATTCAGAGTGACTAAGACTAAAAATGACTGAGAGTTGAATTATTTTTGTAAGGCAAGGCAACAAAAGACAGACTCAAAATATCTGAATTTGTGGCTTATATATGATCTATTTGTTTGTTTACATTTATTTATGCATTACAAAAATTAGTACTGAAGAGAAAATGCAAATCACTTGATGTGTGTTTAGGGATTAACTTCTACTGAAGTTATCATTCGCAACGTCCCATTAATAATTATTTTGAAGACAGAGCTGTCTTCAGATTGAATATCCACTAGATTAAAAGCTGCAAATTTTTAATATATAGTCTGCATTAACTAAGAATTATTTCATCTTATTGTCTTCCTTATTTGGAACAAAATTCATTTGCATAGGAATGCCATACAATACCTAGGCACATGTTCAATTCCACTCTGTTACTTAAAATATTTGACAGCCCCTAGATTTTTTTGTTCTGGTCTATCTCCAAAGTATGAATTTCCTGCCCAATTTGTTCCAAGAAATCTTCACTCTCACTCAATTATCTGGAAGTTTTTCTTCAAAAAATCCAAACAGAACCTGATTAATCATTTGTTTATTTCTCTATTTTACTTTAAAACCGTACCTTTGTATATTGAGAATCACTAAACAATTTTTCTGCATCTTACAAATATTTATCAAAGAATGCAGCTCACTGAAGTCAGCAGCATGAGCTTTTTGCATCTTTAAGCAGTATAAAACTCCTTCCATGTTTGTGTGTATGGGGGGTGTTTCAATTGTACACATAGGATTATTCTACATTAGCAAATGATTCACTTGAGGATGGAAATTAGCCCTTCCTCAATTGCTACTGCAATATATGCACATGTGGTATAAGAGAATTCCAAACAGAAATATGAAAGAATATCATTTTCGTTGCTGGCTACAGAATCCTCCAGCTACCTGTTTGATGGTCTGTCTTCCTCTTTGCCTCTATCCTATTTATCTTTTCATTCTGTGATGATAAGTTTTTGCCATTTTAACATACCCATTCCAAACTTCATCAGTATATTCTTTTTTATTATTATTTATTTTTAAATTTTTTTAAGAGAAAATAAAAATTAGCAGGACTCCAAGCAATATAAAATGCTTAGCACAATTCAGCATTTCATTAGTCTTTTTTTTTTTTTTTGTCATTTTTTTCTCCATTGTATGTTGCCATATTTACTATAAACATAGAGTATACTAAATACTAAAAATTTACATTTGTCTCCTGTTTCATTCTGTTAAAGAATCTGCATCTCAATTCCCATGTGTACAATTCTGAAGGAAGGTTTATGCTCCACCAAAACAGTGGAAAAATGAGGGCGGTTAGGAAAACTGTTCCAAGTGATGTTTAACGTGACATTTGAAGGAAAATACAAAGAGTACATTTCAGAAGTTGATGGGCTCAGTTACTGTGTTTCACCTAATTATAATCTATTTCAGATGAAATGTTACTTTTTATTATTCAGTGAACTATTCTTCTGAAATAAATTATGCCATATACGTTTTGTGTTTCCATTCAAGAAGCTGCTTGGTCTCTTCCAATATTTTTTTTTCATTAGGGTAAAAATGAATTTGAGGCATCAGTCGTTAGTCACAAAAAAACCATGAAAAGCATGAAATAATTTTTAGAAATCACAGCTTGTGTTTCCTAAGTATCAGAATTTATACCCATATTGAACTGCAACCTTGTTCTCATTTCATCTTTAGCAAATGCAAACACCTTTTAAAATTACCTGTATAACAAAACGTACTGTTTCCAGTATAGTCCTTTGCATCACTTTATAAGTGCAAAAATGTAATTTACTGTTACTTTAAAATCTTCTTTGATATGAGTTGAGCAGTGTAAATTGGACTTAGCATAAATATGAATAAGAATTAATACTTTCAAGAAGATGATGACATTCGCACGGTCTTTGTGATCACAATGTTTGATAGATGAGAAAGATGTTAAATTTTGGTTGCATTTTGAATAGATTTTTTTAATAGTCACAGTATCACTCTTTATGTAGATACTTTTATAAGTTTCTTAAATCTGTCCTCCATATTCACCTACATATTTAGCCATCCCTTCTGATGCATGAAACACTGCTACTTAACTCTGTTTTGAATTTGCAAACAATTGGCAAATTGTCCAGACTGCTTGTTTTGTATTTCTTCTGTAGATATGATTTGTTCTGTCAGACTGCTTTGGACAACAGCTGAAGTTTCGTTCCTTTGTCTGAATATAATTTGTGATGTGCTGTATGTATTCAGATTTCTGCTTAGGGTCCCAATAACAATTTTGATGGAAGCCTATTAGTAAACAATTTCCCTTAAAGTGAAGAATAAAAAACAATGTTAAAATTGTAGACTGGAGGGTTATTTCAACATATCAAAACCACTTCTATTTACTGATTGAAGAAAGAGCCCACATTGTTGCAGGCTGTACCACAGAATAATTGACTGCAACAGGAGTTCTGCATCCCAAGCCAAAAATGAGGGCACATAATCGACGTCAAGGTCAATTATCTGGTACTAAAGTACCCAACAAAAGGAGACTATTGTGATTAGAGAAATAAGCAGAACATTGTGAATTTGGAAGGGCTGGCAGTGGAGAAAGCATTTAGACTCTCTGTAAACCACCAGAAACATTGTTGGAGAACTGAGCATCACAGATCAATTCATTAAAAAAAGCACAGGAGAGAGAAATCAGTTATGCTGCAGTTGTTTCACTGCACTAATGCTATCTTTTGTCTGTCAGTCTTTCATAGTTCTGCCTTCTGTCCTGCAGAGCAGAGATAATACTGTAAAAAAAACCACACACAATGTTCTTAAAATTGTGCCAGGATCTTTCTGTACCATATATTCCGAACTGTAAGTCTATCCAATCTGTCTATGCAGTACTTGAAAGACTCATCCCAAACCATGATTTTTTTAAAAAAGAATATTGATAACAGTCCTATATGTAAGAAAAATCCTCATACCCTCATGTAATGATACCATTCCTTTATGTCTGTTCCTAAGCTAACAACACTTATTCCTGTACCTTTTATTGTTTTCCACTTTTCCCAACTCCTTATTCTACACTGGAATAATTTTTTGTGTTTTCTCTTTCGTTCTTGTATTAATTTAGGAAATTGTCCTGGAGTTGTTATTAACTCTGAGTGAATTAGCATACTAGCAACTCACAAAAGGCATGAGTCAAACCTGTCAGGATAAGAGCAGACAATTCCTTTTGAAGAATTCCACTGTCAGTTTTATAATCAGAATTTAATGGCAAGCTAAAGTTCCATTTTCTGAGATATATGTTTTTAATATGATTTTATAAATTCAGATCCTTACCTTCTAAATGCCATTAATATGTGGCTTAAACAGATAAGTAAGTTTGTTATCAAAGAGAATGCTCATTGCAATGCACTGAAAACAATTACAATAGTACTCACCCTACGGTAAAAAACTGCCTCATCTCCTGTCTTCGAGACCTCATCAGTTGTTTGTATTCACCAATACGCAATTTCTTTCCATCAACAATGCAGGTACGTTTTGGTCGAGGTTTGTATTTGTAATTAGGATACTTTTCTAGGTGGATTTTACTTAGCCGTGCCTGCTCTTCATAATAAGGTTGTTTTTCTTGATTTGACATAGACTTCCAGCGAGATCCTATTAACAAAACCATCAGTGAGTGCCCAGGTAATGCAAGTGTAGTTTTAACCCATATGCATTTCAATGCACCTTCTTGCTATAATAAATACATTTTAGATAAGTTAATTAAATAAGCTGATTTGAATTTACATTAGCCAGCACTTGTATTTTAAGAGACATCTTAAAAGAGCCTTGACTTTCAGATATTGCTGCAAACCTCACATATAGAAATCTTTATTTAAGAGATGCACTTAAATCAATAGTTACTTCTCAAAATCTCATCCTAATGCTACAGATTTTTTTATTATTATTTAATAATGTGAGCAGTAATCTATGAATAAATATATACCTTTGTATTAGCATGCACAGTACAATGGCTCAGTGAGATCTACAAGCATATTTTCAAGGCTTAACACATTGCCTGGTGATACTTGGTTTGATAGTTTGATGGAGATGTGGGCCTACTAACAGATATGAATACCTTTGTATTCAGCAGGATAAAATATGAAAACCTTACAAGTTCAAGAATATTATGAAGAAATCCCCCGCTTTCTGTATTAAATTTACTAATCTTTTGATATAATCTTCCAACCAAAAGTGGAAAGGACTACTTTGGGAAAGTTACACTTAATTTTCTTAACAAACATGATTTTTTTATTTTTTTATTTTTTAAAGAAAACCGGAAGGCATATTTGTAATCCCACTTCAGGCACTGTAAACTTTCACTGAAAGCTGCACCAATAAAACATAAAAAATATAATACAGGGTTCACAAGAAGAGGAAAAAGAACTCAGATCTTTCATATTGTTTATAAGAAGCTATCTAAACATTTGAATAGAGAAGCTGGTTTGTTGTTGTTGTTGTTTGTCCTGTTTTTTTTTATGGGATAAAAAAAGGCAGAAAGTAGCTTTTTTGGTGTCTTTCAGTTGGATAAAATGATTACAGCTGTGTTAAATGTGGGTGGAAGCTATTCTTTTACCAAGACTTTTCATACATCAACAAATGGAAAAGTTGTATAAATATTATCCATAGCCATCCATACTCTGTGTCAGTTCTAATATTTCATGGTTTTTTTCTTATTGTCCTGGAAAAGTTGCACAGATATTATATGGACATAGACTTATTTGTGGCAGAGAAAATAATGACAGGTTAATTCCATGGTTAACAAACACTCAGTTGCTGGCACTTCTGAAATATTTACGCTGAAAGTTTACATTTTAATGAATACAGTTACTATACTCCTAATAGTTTTTTCACAGAATGCACACAAATAATATAGATTCCCTACAGCTGCCAACACTGAAACAGTGCAGGTTTTATACAAAACTGAAAGGCTATTCATATAACTTACTAATATGGTAGACAAAAATATGAGAACTACGAAGTAAGATTTTGAAAGTTTTAGGACAAAGTAACATTTATTTCTATATATGCTTGCCTCTGTAACAAACTTGGGTAAGAATGTATTTGAACTCAAAGTTTACAATAAAATGATTACAGATGAAATTTGATTTTTACTTTTATTTATTATGAGTTACATTTAGGATCTGTCTTCAACTTCAAAGACTCAAAGTAAATACAGGTTTTCATGTTTCACCACTCATTCTCACGTATGTTTCTAATTCTCTAGAGAGGTCTCAAAAAGTAAATCAAAATTTCTCAAAAATGAGACAATTTACTTGCACAGTGCCAAAACAATCCATGGTGTATTCCCCAGTTGTTCCAATCTACACAAATTAAATATTAACAACAGCATATTTTGATTAAGCAATATTTTAGTTGTATGATGCAAGTGCTTCCTTAGCTTTTTGAACATGCTAATATTTTGCGTTTGAGAAGGGATACATTTACATGTCCTTTAAGCTGTACCAGGTTTCTTGATATTGCACTGCCTGACATTAACCTTCCATCATGATTTTGTTCTTTACTTTTTTTTTTTTTTCCCACTAGTTGCTCCAGAAAGTACCATTTTACAATCAGGTGATCTGTAGTTCAAGTGACTTTTAATGGGATCTTGCAATTAAACCTATTATTGGGATAGAGTCTTGTAACATATTTCACAAAGCATTCTTCACAAATGTTGCCAAATTAAAAGCATATTATCAGTCTGCTGTTAAAAATAAGTAGAATTTAGGGACAGTGTTAAAGGGGAAAAGGAAAGAAATGAAAACAAGGCATGAGTTTTGATTTGTGTCACTTTCAGTAATTTCAATTTTAGTGAACATCTCCCTGACAGAGTATGTCCTAAATTCAGAGAAGATGCATATCCAAGAAGGTAGTTACTAGCCTGCTTCACTAATAGATCATTTCGCATCACTAGAAAAAGCTAATGTCTGTCAATTGTCACTGCTATAGCACAGCATTCTGAGTTCTCCTTAAATTTGATTCACACACAGTCCCAAGTTGTTCATTGCCTTGCACTTACCTAGGATTTTGCTAATGTTGGAGTTGTGCATGTCAGGGAAAGCTTGGAGAATTTTTCGGCGCTCATCCTTAGCCCAAACCATGAAAGCATTCATTGGTCGTTTGATGTGCGGTTCACTACTGGCTCGACCCCGCGAATCCCGGTAGACTCGAGCTTCAGCCACAGTGGCACCTCCTGTTGGCCAACAATAATACTGCTGTAGTTTAGCTGCAGAGCCATTCATTGCTTTACTTCCTGTAATGTCAGGGCAGGAAGAAACAAGATGGATGCAAAACATTATTATGTGGATTACGCAAGTGCTTTCAGTGCTGTGTTTATTTTAGCCCCATTCTCTTTCTCTCTCTGTTGCCAGATCTATGAGAGAGAGACAGAGACAGAGAAAGGGTGTCCAGTGATTTCACTTGTAACCGCTCAGACTCACCTATTAACATCTGAATGAGAAAACAGAATACACTATTATTTCTCCAGTTATGAGGGCTGAAAAAATATCAGTTTGGGACCTTAACATAGCACACATGTTCTGAATGCTCAACAAAACTCACATAAAAGTCACACCTGAGAATCCAAACTGATGCAGACCTGTTCACACAAGTCACTTACAATGACTGCTGCTGGAGCAGAGAAGCACATAACACATTTCATTAAAAAATTATATAGTACACTGAGATGCAAGCTACTAGTTGTATGGGTCTGATCACATCTGAAGCTGAACGTCTTAAAGTCACATCTGCTTCAGTTGAATTTAAATGTGCCATGGAACATTCAATCACATAAATGCAAGAAAACTCTTCACCTTCAATAGGTACACCACACATAGCAGGACAAAACTTCAGAAACTGATGACAAGCACTCCAGCTTCTCCACGTGCAGTGCTTTACTGTACCCGTGTTCTGTAGCTACCTACCCACAGTTCAGCTTGTGCATGGAAATTGTAGTTGGGATTTTGAATGTAGCCAGTCCTGCTGCTTGGCCACAAGAAGCAAAGCATCATAAGAAATTTAGATTTCAAAGGATGGAGTGGGAGCTGTAGAACTAGTTAATGCAGAAGAAAGAGCTAACAGCCTGGATAAGGCCTGATTTTCCCAGAAAAACTTTTGCATCCTGATAATAACATATGTTTACAGAGCTAGACCTTCACTACAACAGAAAGGCAAAAAGACCTTTCCTACAATAAGAAAGTGACATACATAATCTTAGGCCTCATCAAACTGGTCAACTCATCAAACTTTTCAAACCTTGAAAAGCAAGGTACTTAATAACAAATTAGCGCAGCAATAGGTCTCCTTTTTTTTTCTGTCTTTTTTTTTTTTTTTCAATGTGGAATATGACACTATGACAGCCTCGGACATTAATTTCATATTTGGAAAAAAAAAAAAAAAAGTTATTTCTTTACACCAAGTAGTGATCTACTAATTCCATTGACTGACTTAAAAGATTTTAAGTGTACAAAAACTAATTTACTATAAAAACACTATATCTCAGATACACTATTTAAAACTTTCTGTATAGGAAATCCATTTACATGAAAAAAGTCCTAAAATACAGGATGCATGACTAATACACTACCTTTTTGCCACCATGTCCACAGTACATTAATTTAATTTAAAATGCACTGACCATACAGGATAAATTCATATTGCTTTACATGGTGTTGACAGCCATGTTTATTGTGCAGTGAAATGTAGTGTCGTTTCAAGCTGACTGTATCCATCAACGCAGGGCAATATGCTGACTACTGGGCCAGATGAAGACATACATTACTCTGAGAGCAAAACACTCATTCATATACAGCAGTGTCTTCTCCTGAGGATCACCATGGTAATTTATGATGCCTCCAGTGCCATTACTTTACAACTGACACCAATTTGGCAATTTGTATACTAACATGCGTGCACATAAAAGAAGGCAAGTTTGTGGCAAATGGAAGATGCAAAACTATTTTAATACTACTCTAAGATAAGTACTATGCAAGATGTGTTCAGTGCTTACAGGAGGGTACAAATGCAGTTTTTTACTGCAGAAAGAAACAGTAGTTTTGTTGAGTGACAGAAGGTCTGGATTTGCATTGTAGGACCATTTCAGGGATGTGAACAGTCCACAAGGCTTTGTTCATTTTTGTCAGAAGGTTTGTAACGTGCATGTCAAAGATACCATCTTTTAAGAGAGAGTCTACTTATTGTGAAAATATAATAAGTTACAAATATGTAAGTCAACACTGAAACATTTACTGAGATAAATAACTGCATGATTTGAGAAAGATTATATCACATACTGGTCATTCCGTCTTTTAAAAAATTACTGTAATATTTTTAAATAGTACATGGGCAATTAAGAAGTTGGTAATAAATTTTAAAATGTATATATTTTTTTTTAATTAAAAAGTCATTTACTATTCAGCTTTCCTACTTATAACAAAGAAGACATATTTGAACCTGTAGGATGATTTTCTATTTTTGACTTTTTGAAAGGTAGTTATTCACAGTGGCAAAGGAGATTGTCTTTAGCCCTTTCCAAGAAAGTTTTGGCATAACCTAATAATGGAGGCACAGAGTATTTTTCCTAGTAGATTACAGGCTGATCTTTTAATCTGGATATAATTTAGGTAGGAATAAAAAAAAACACATAAGCAAAGTATTTTAGGAGAAAGGTTATGTTAGAAAACAATTCTTACTTAAAGTAATAAATTACAATCATCCCAAGAAGCTCTGGCTGCATCTGCTTTAAGCAAGTCCATACTTGTAGAAGTTGAAAAAGCAGCCAAGAAGTTGATGTTCTTTGTACTTGATCTCTAGGGGAATATTTGCAAGTTGACCCATAGGCCGTCACAAAAGCATCTGCAAAATGAATTTCTGCAAATAACTGAAGTAGTATAATCTCCGTGTTCTTCTAAGTATCTCAAAGCTACAGAATTATACTCAGCTTATAAAGCATTGTAAGAAAATACTTTTGTTAGCATATGATTCCACATGGGGAGCCAGAAATTCTCACTATCTTCTGAGGTTAGAAATGAGGCACTAATGATATAAAAAGCACATATGCTGAGTGAGCTCTTTCAAGTTGAAACACATAAGAACAAGCTTTCAAACTGCACAGTTGATCTTAGGTACTTCATCCTGTCACTCAGATATTCACACAGCATCATGTCCTATATAAACAATTTAAACAGGTATTACAAAGTATGGATTTTTTTTTCTTAACTGTGGTAGTGATAATACTGACAGAGATGCCGGAAAATTTTGAAAAAATGATATATATGACTGTAAAGTTGTATGTGTTTCACACCTGTTCTTTTTGAAAATGCTTTTTCAAAAGAGACAATTCATGATTGTCTCTTTTGAAATTAATTAAATAATAATAATTAACAACAACAATAAAATTAATTATTAATTGATTAATAATTAATTAATTATCCCAAAACACTAGATAAAATAAAGAACATAGTACAGATGAATGGTGAGAAGAGAGGACAACACTGGTAATTGTCTTTCTATGGCAACTAATGCTCTGCCTGATATTTCTGCAGTTCATACTGCAATTGTGGAAGGAGAGTTTAGTTTTCAGAATCAAGAGCTTGGTCAGGATTCAAAATTATTGCAAAAGCAGTACAGTTTGGCTGCCCTAATGGCTTAGTTGGCAAAGAAATCTACACTTTGGCCTAAAGGCTTGAGCTATCCTCAAAGTGACACTTTTAGCTTCCAAGGGTGTGGACTGCCTTGCTTCCTAGCTCCCTTGCATTTACTCAACTTGTCGTGACTTAGATGATTTAAAGCTAAAATCAGATTAGATGAGAATGATCATTTTTTGTGGGTATATGGCAATCAACTCCACTGTGGGAGCTGGATTCCAGACTAGCATCTGGGGACAGCATTGGGCCAAATAACATCACAGAGTGAATCTAAAAATGTTACAGCTTCATTAAAGTAATTTCAAACATTATTTTTCTTCCAAAAGAAATTGACTGTTCTCTAATGCATAGGCAAGAATCACAGCTTTTGAAAGGGAAAGGAATCTGCCCATCCACAAGGAAAGGATAAACATTTTCCATGAATGAAGTGCTAAGAAGCACATAGTAACAACTGATAAATTATTTATCATGCAATTCCTGCACTTATCTTAGTTTGTCACCTTGTAAAATAACAAGAATTTTAGGAAAGGCACCATTTCCCTGAAATGTTGGCCACATAAAAGTTTATCCTCATGTATTTAATGGGATGGGACTTTTTATAAGCCAGGTAGCAACAGGATGAGGGGACATGGTTTTAAACTGGAAGAGGGTAGATTTAGACTAGATATCAGAAAGAAATTCTTTTACTGTCAGGGTGGTGAGACACTGGAACAGTTTGCCCAACGAAGTTGTGAATGCCCTGTCCCTGGAAGCATTCAAGGCCAGGCTGGATGGGGCTGTGAGCAACCTGCTCTAGAGAGAGGTGTCCCTGCCTATAGGAGGGAGGTTGGAACTAGATGATCTTAAAGGTCCCTTCCAATCATTCTATGATTCCACGATTCTGTCTTCAAAATATCTGTTTCTGTCTGTGGTAATAAAACTAGCACTGCTAGCAGCTTGCATGTCAGAAACTAAAGCCTAACGAACATGCAATTAAGAATCACTCTTGCTACTAGAGATGAGTTCCTCGTAGACATGGAAATGCAGTAAGAGCAGGAAGAATGAAAACCTGGCTCGGCAGACCCCCCTTCCAGCTCTTAGCAAGCGGACAGACAAATGCAGCCCTTCTGAAAGCTAAAGCAATATTTCAAATCAAATAGAAAAATGAAAAGAATGACACACACACACACACCAAAAACTTTGGATAATCTAGAATACAAGATTAATAACGTATCTATTTTTTGAGCTGTTAAGCTCAAAGCTTTTTCCAAGTTAGACAAATTACTACTTCACTGTAATCTAAGATTTGTAACAGGGTCAGAGTATCTTTTATATCTGTTTTGTCCCTTGCCTGCTTCTAACTTTTTTTTCTTTTTACATCCTCACCCATATTCACAAGACTTTCTGATTCTGTATTAACAGAAAGAGAGGTAAAATAAATGTGTATCTCATGAACTATTGTCTTTACTGGCATGCCTTGTCATCACTGTGTAAAACTAACACCCATGTGGAAACATGACCAGCTGCCCAACAGGGATGCCTGTAGTCATACAGACACAAATATTCTGCAGGGAAGTGTCTGTTCATCAAGCTGCTTTCATTCCAAATGCTAAACAAATATTACTCAGCTCAGATTTGAGGGCCCAAAATGTCTTATAAGCTGCATGTCAGTGAATAAGGAGGGGATGAAAACTGAGAAATATGTGAGTGATTCATGAAATAGTGCAATATTTGAATGGGCTCTAAAGTATTTCACCTGTAAAGTTTCTGAAATATGCTAAGTGAATACTAATAGTTGAGAATATAATGTGGCAGAGGTTAGCTACGTTCATGCAAAATTCAGTTATGATAAGGCTTCTATTTTTCCTGTTAAGAGACTCCATACTCTTTAAAACATCAACAAGAAGAACCAAGAGGGAATTCCCTAAGGTCAGCTCTGAGGAAACATAAACCTCTAATTCAATAACTCTGCTACTGCACTGAAAAAGGCCTTATTATTGCAACATCCATATGGAGTCAATTGGACATTAATGACTAATCAATCCCTCCCCTTTCTATTCTACTTATAGTGTCACAAACCATGTTTAGATTAGCCCATTTCCTGCTTAGGATCGCTCAAGATGTCTTTTGTTCTTTCAGGGCTGGCCTGATGGAGGCAGCTTAAACAAACACACGACCCAAGTGGTGCAGGAGTTATAAACTGCCATATGTGAATGAACAAAGGGGCCATACTAAAGCCTTTTGTGGTATTTGTTAATGTTTTTCATCTGAGTTTAAAAAGACCTAATGACTTTGCGGTGAGCTGATGCATGTGGCTCGTGGCTTTGCAAAATGAAGGAAATTCTACCCAGTTATATATCAGCATATATTTTCCAAAGTGCCTTGTTTTCAGTTTTGGTGACAGTGAGTTTACTTTTTTAGTACATTTGTTCTACATATGCAAGCAAAATTCTTAATCTCAGTTAAAACACAGCAACAGTTTTCACAGCCACCCTCACAACCTGCATGTACGTCGTCCCCCATCTGAAAGTCAGGAGCTAAAATTAATAGTGAAATACATTCTGGGTGTAAAATCAAATCAACTGTTCTAGGCATACCAGTAGCAGCTCACTCACCAGTGTTCAAAGCTGAACTGTTAGTTGGGTCATATTAAGGGCTGAAACAATATTTCTAAACAAGCTATTATCACATTCATGCTGTGCAGCCAGCCATGCCCAAATCTACATTATTTAAATGAATCAAGGCCACTAAATGCAACTATTTTCTTGATGGCTTACACAAACAGTTTAGATTTCTTGACCACAATTGATGGCAAAATTAACCCGTATAGAAATCAAGGAGAGTACAGTTGAAACAATGAAATAATCTTAAATTTCATGGAATATTAACGCAGTTAGTGTGTAAGGACTGACCTAAAAGCCCTCAGTGGCCAACATAGCCCCACTTGTGCTGTAACACAAGAGTATGAGAAGTTATTCTCTGGAGATCCATGAAACTGGGATGAAGCAGCAACCTCTACTACAGATTTTGGAAGGAATTTAAGTGTCATAACATTTTTCAACCATATGCCACTTGCAGACTTCAAGATCCTTCACAGATAATTAATTAAATGCTAACAATATTGACAGAAAAAAAATGTGAAACACATGTAAGTTTATGGTTACTCAGCCTAAATAATGACATCAGAAGCACAGGATTGCCAGTCATCAAGTCTTACTACAGTGTACATCCCCACAAACACCATTCTTGTGTCCTTTCAGTATTTCATTCTGTACTCAGGTGAGGAAAGTAAAGTTCCACAGAAAGATAAAAAGGGACAAAATTATCATGAGAAATATTGCTAATAGTTATCATTATTGTATGAAAAAAAAATCTGTTGATACTGCAATTTGTGTTTTTCATTGTCAGAGAAAAGCTTTAGCCCTCTGAAATTACTGTCAAAGTCAGAACACTACAAAGAACAGTGTCTTTAACACAAACATGTTCTCATAAGAGCTGCAGATTTATTGCCAGTGGAGACGTTACCTACATAATTTCAAATTTCTCCTGACATGACAGCGTCACCTAGAACATCTGGAAAACTGATTCTAAAACACAGAGGTTAATTTTGCAATCTTCAGACATCCCTAACAGTTTTAAAGAAAATCCTGCCTGAGCAAGGGCTATGGGACAAGATCCATTCATATTTCACTCAATGCTTTGTTTTGTTCTGTTTTGTTTTAAGATGGAGAAATGACAGACAGGAATTCACCACAGAGAAAAAGGCAGCCTGACTTCATATTTGACGGATGCATTGTTCAAGGTGTGGCTGAGCACTGTTAATGAGCAACTTTGCTTGCTGCTTTGTAGCAAAATAGTGAATTTCAAAAGCTTAGGTATGGCGTGGTTTTTAAAATGGATTTATGTTGAACATTGAGAGAGAGCTTTAAAAAGCCACCTCCCTCAAATTGTGTGATATCCATGAAATACAGAAAACTTTGCAAAAGGTTTTAACACGTGTTGGAATCACTGCAATTGTGGCCCATATCCTGGGTTAAATCTGTAATTGAATTTGGCACCTTCCAGCATACGCAACATCATTCTTTGTATCAATACAACTGACAATACAACTCCTTTCCACCCAGTGTTTGCTATTCTCACTTGTCATATCATGTCAGTAATTAGATTGCAAGGACCTAGGACTTGGGTATGCGTATGCCATTTCTTCTTGCCTTTCACATGAAGTGCTGAAATTATGATAATTAATAATGTAATTAGTTAATAATATAACACAAAGGGAGAGAGACAAAAGCAGCATGATAAAGTTGTAATTCCATGGGTAATAACAAATGTTAGAAAAAACTCTTAAGGCTAATTTTTCAAATATTCTGCACCTGCATATTTGGGACTTGTGAGTGAAGTCAAGATATTTTTTTACAAACAAGGCATGTCCAAATATGTTGCCACATTTACCTGATTTGGATTTTAAAAAGATGGGGTATTTGCCAAGAAATAGGGACTAACACGAAAAATTACAAATGACCTTTTAGAAAAGCTGCACTTCCTGTGAAATTGTAGCTACCCAATCATAAACATTATCATTTAATATTTGCAGAAGCTGTGAAGGTACCGCAATGCCCACCCCACAGACATTTTGGACCACCAATTCTCTAAAATTAAACTACAGATGAAGAAAATATTGTCCCCTTGCTACTTAGTTTTATAGAAAAGACTTGCATAGATACTTGGCATGTCTATATGGAAGAAAAGCAGATGTTTTTAAACACGTTGCTATTGCTGAGATACTAAGGTTCTTGGAGGAGAAAATGGCACACAGGTTATATTTAGAAAAATAGAGAGTTGTAAAAAGAAGAGAACTTGTCTGGAAGCCGTACAGTGCTCTTTCCTTAATGTATTAATATCCCCGCCCTGTTGCTTTACTCAAGGAAGTAAGAAAAAGGGGCAAGATTCCCCCCTCCTCCATAAAGCACAACAGTGGATTTCTCCATCAGCTGAAAGTTCACTTCTGCCTGAAAATTTCATACTATTTTAAGCAGCTTCAACCTCCTTTTCCAATACTGGACCACAAGAAAGATATGTACAGAGCTATAAGAATCAGGACCACGGGTTTTTTGATACCTGTGGTGGCTGTATGTGGACCTCAGAGTGTGAAACAATGTTTTAACCCACTGAACTACTATATTTAATTTTTCCCTCACTCCACTTAAAAGTAGCTAAGCAAACTGATGCTTTCAGCATTTGTGACGATAATTTTCTCATGGGCAAAGATTTTCTGTACAAAACTGCAGCCCACGGTTACTTTTACAGCTTTGTTCTGAATTCCTTAAAAAAAAATTTTTTTTTGTACTGTATAGTGGAAACTGTGACAAGCTTTAACTGTATTGTGGCAATGGGCACCCCTGAATAAAACTGAGTATTGGAACAGTGGCTGTACAATATTAGAAATGAAAATTAGAATTTTTAAAATAAAAGTGCTATTCTAGAAGAATCAATTACTGTAACACAGGAACAGCAAACAAAAAGCCTGATCTTTAGCAGTTGGAAAAAATGCCTCAGACAGTTGAAAATCAAAAGGTAACACTCACAGAGAACATCCAGATTTATAATGCTGAAAGTGAGAAGCATACTACATGTTTAATATTAGCGTCTTGAGAGGAGTAGGTTTCAATGCAATAGGAAAAACCACTCCACACACCCTCTGCTCAGATTTTTCAGTTCTCAGAGTGGGAGTTCCCTTTGTAAAATGTTATTGGGATGCTGGCAACAAGCTTCATAAAGTGGTTAACATCAGAAAAGTGATGGGATGGTTCTTAACAACAGAAGGTCTTATTCCTATCCCGTTTGCCAACACTGAGTTACTCCAGGGCTGAGGCCTGGAGTACAACTGAATACAACAGAAATCTGTGCCTAAGTTTTTTATCACAGATTCCTGATCTGTTATGAGTTATTCTGAAAAATATGGGCATATCACTGAAATTGCAGGCATAATCAAATAGATTCATATGTGTTAAAAGTGGCAACCACAATGAATGAAAACCACGTTTAGCATCTGGTCTAATTAATCAAGATATTAATAAGTCATTGTAATTTAAACAATAAAGATATACTTAAGAGAATTTTTTTAAAAAGGCCTATAACAAGAATTCAGAGGAATAAAAATTCCAGTGCTTAAGCTTACTGCACACTCTCTGGAAACACTTCTTTGTTTTCAGACAGCTTTCACTGTTTTCTGATTTTCATCTTTCCCTTCTCAACTGCCATGGCAACTATTACAAATATTTATGTGCGACAAATACTGGCGTGGAGAGGCATTCTTTCCTCCAGTATTTATGAAGCGCTGTCACAAAAGTAGGCGATGCTTTGTCATGCATGTACTACCTTCTGTTTACACCTCTACATAGGAGGGTGTTAAACAAGTTACCTCACGGGTTTGGACTGTGTTGGCAGCCTGCCAGGATTGATCTGCCTGCAAAAATATGGCTCCCTTTCACCTACCTCTTCAGCCGATCAAAGCCAACCTCCTTTGGAGTTAAGAAGGAACTGTCTCGTCCTTTTGTATAAGCAGGTATTTGCTGTCGGGCATACGTGAGCATGTTGGAGATTTAAGTATATGATAGAGGTACTCCTTTAAGAAGCAATGATCTGCTTTTTTCTGAAGCGATTTGCAAAATGCAGGCACTTGTCACAATGCCTGCTCTACCACTGGGACAGTAGAAATTAAGTTTTGACAGATGGACATTTTTGGAGCTGGACAAGGTGGCAGCTTCTCCTTACCCTTATGTTATCAGCCTGGTACTACTTCTGTTAATCCTTTTGTGTGTGTGTTTCTCCTCAGAAGGCTAAGAAACTACCTTCCACGTTGGAAAAACTCACTGTGTTTCCCCAGTTAGCTCATTTCTCTCCTCCATCAGTGACTCCATGTTCAGTGCTGCTCTGCTGCCATTGCAATCCCTCGTCTGCTCACTACATTCTGAAAATGGTTTGAATCTGTGAGGATTTCTAACACCATTTCTTTCCTCCTCTTTCATTCAATTTCCCTTGTTTTTGGGCTAGCATTATCTCTCCTTGTGGTAGAAAATGCCTTGCAATGTGGCTAGCTAAAGTCAAATCTGAATGGGAAGTTGACAGCATTCTATGGACATAAAAAGAGCAATTGCAGTAATGGCAACATTGAGCAAATCCTGGACTTTGTATGCTGATCAGCAAATGCACTGTCTGAAATACTACAGAACTGGATTCTCACACTTATTACTGAATAGAAATAAAAGTAAAGTTGAGCTTATGCTCCTGTACAACAATCTTGGGTTCAGTTCCAAAATCAGGTTCAGACCAAAACCTGCATATATCTGAATAGGAATTAATAAGATTAAGCTAGGGCTTACTACTGCAATTAGCATGTTACCAATGGTTATGCAGTGTGCAATTTGGCTTGCCTTCAACCTTTTTGATGAATGGTCAAAAATACCATGACCAAACATGTAAGGCTTAAAGCCACATTTCAAACAGTGACTTGGTATATAGAAAAACACAATCTTTAAACCAGGGAACCTACACATAAAAGTAGGCAGCAGGCTGAGAAAGTGTGGTCATATGCACTAATGAGGGCAGAGACACTAAAAAGTTTATTTGACTAGAAGATGGGCTGGTACCAAGCCCAAGTTGAGGGCTCCAAGATACATCTTAATGACTGACTTAACATCTAGCATCTATGTTCATAGCAAAGGTGATCTTTGGGAGATTTTGAAAAGTAATAGTCTAATACAAGAATAAAGTAAATACATAGATAAAGTGTACAGGCAGATCCCACAATCTTACTATAAAATCCTTTTTTTCTCCACTAGTAGGGATGGGTCTATTCCTCCTAACTGTGGATCACTGCTTATCACACTCTGGCAGATTAGTATCAAAGGAAGAATCAGCAAGTGCTAAGCAAAGCTTACAGACTCAGAAAGACTACCATATAAGAAATACAACAAATGAAAATATCAAAACAGGACTCAGAAGAAAAGAGCTTTGTGTACTTTGTCCCATCTTATGAGGCCAAATATTTAACTAGTAAGCCCCTGATTCTAACGTATAAACACAAACAAACACTGAACTTGGAACAAAATGTTAATGCTAATATGGCATTTTCATCTGTTTCCAGTTGCTTTATGAAAGTGAATTTGGCTTCACAATGCATCTATTTTTTCATATTGGAAAACAGGACACAGAGAAGTTATTTCTCTTTTACAAAATCACGTAGTGAGGCAATGGCAAAACAATAACATTCAGATGTTGTTGCCCTGAGCCCAGGATCCAATCAAGAAAACCGTATTTAAACAGATCAAATTCTTTGGCAGGAATGACGATCAGATCTTGATGGAATTTGAATCTCTACAACTGCTTAAGGAAACTACAGCATACGTTAAGGTACAATCAGTAATTGTCAACAGAAACATTAAGTCTATTCTGCAGATTACTATCTACTACTAAGCAAAATCTTAGCATATTTCCTACAAATTTTCCATAGCATTTCACCACAAGCATAAAAAGTAAAAGGGTCGTTAAACATAGTGTGTTACACATGCATGAGATGTATGTGGTTCAATAGAGGCAGCACCATCACCAACAGTGAAATGAATTTCTTTTTTAAACATGAACCAACAAAATGTATTCAGAACATCCAAGGTTCTAAGATAAAATACTTTAAATTTTAAATAAACTAAAAATACTCTAAATACTTTAGGCTCCCCCACCTGGAATTTAACAATGACCTCTTGCCTATACTCTACCAAATTCTGGTCAGTTGATGCATGCCAGTCACATTCGAAGAGGAGCTTTAGCTATGGACAGATTCAAAGCTGTCTCAGTGTCCTCATGCCAGTTAGCAATTCTTCAGTACCTGACAGTCTCAAATGTTCAAAATTATGAAGCTGCCTACACAAATAACAGTTCCTTAAAAATTATGAGTTTTGAAGGAAAAAAATCTTGCTTAGCTCTATATCTGGCTGTTTATAATTTCACATACCAGTTGCCGAACATTTATGAGAGTCTCAAATCATGGTGTTTTTTTTTTTTTAATTCTGACAACTACAATGGTATTATCCACTTTAATATGACAACGTGGATTTCCAGGTAATGATACACTTCTAAGAGCTGGGAATTATTCATCAAATGGTGTCACAGTCAGCAGCAATGTTTTTGTATACAGTCTGAACATGACTTTTAATATAGGTAGCCCAGTCCTGACGGTAACTAAGGAAGTAATGGAGATGCTGGTTTATGTCATATTTAATATAAAATTCTTATAGATAATTATCAGGCCTCCATTTAGATGACAGGTCACTCAGAATAATACAAGCTTTGAATACAGCTTCATATGCAAATTCATCTCTGAAAGGACAACGTTAGTCCTTTTACGTTTAGTCCTGGTTGCCGTTAGTCTAAAAAATGTTTCACACACTGGTCAGGGATAACAAGTACAAGGCCTAATGTTCATTCTGCAGTGTCCTTTCAGATTTATGTCTTTCTAATTTCATAAAGTCAAACGTAAAAAATTTCAAGATTTCTCTTATAATTCATGTTTTGAAAAATTACACATGTAGTTTCAAATTGTGATCAATAACCAAATACCACAAGCACTCCTAGAATTAAAGGGAAATGTGATTCAGATCCTGTCAGAGTCAGATCTCTGCCATACATTATAGATAAGAGATAAGGAATAGACAGAAATCATTGCTAGATACTATTACAAAGGAACTCCATAAACCAAAAAAGCTTGCTGATATTTCTTGCAACAAATTACTTGAACCTTAAAGGCTGTGTCAAAGCTATGAGACCCAGGAGCACTTCCCAGATCTTGTCTGTCTCGGCTGCATGCTGAGAAGAGACAGACATGTACCATGTCTCTGCACACTTAGTTTCCTTTGGAAATACAAGTGCGCAGGTAGACATGGAGTGGAACTGTAGAACTGCACTCCCACAGCTCCCTTGGTGCACATCAGCAAGGGATAAGGATGCAGTTCAAACCGCCTTTCTTCGCAGTTTATTGCCAGCAATACAACTAAACTTGGACTCCTTGGTTCAGGAACTTCTTTGTACCCTTCCCCCTAAAAAAGCCCTCTACAGACAGTTGATATGTCTTTTCTAAATATATTTCATAGTTTTGAAGTTTGAAAATTCTGGTGACGGAAGTAAACCATCTGAAAGATCTAAGCCATGCACTCACTGTCACAGATTCATTTGGACCTCATAGATCTGATGAAAAAAGGAAGGGAGTCTAAAGCTGGCCACCAGTATGTTACTTGGGAAATGTTTATTTTCTATATGACTACATAAAAGTAAACAACAAGAGATAAGTATCAGCTAAAAAATGTCTATAGCAATGTGCACTCAAATAATATATAAAATAAAACTGGTAAAGATCAAAATTAAGTAACAAGGACAAAACAGAAAGGAAGGTTTGTGAAACACACCAAGCCTTAGAAGGTTATGATGATGATCATTAGGAATCTTTGACATGCACTTGAGACTGTGACCTCGGCAACACACTACAATGCAGCCACAAAACTCTCTTCTTAGAGGAGGCTGAAGGAAAAGTTTTCAAGTTCCTTAGTAAGCCGATGTTCAAACAGACACACATACACGAGCACAAAATATTGGCAATGTATAAAAAACTCTGGGACATAACAGATCTAGGAAGGTTTGTAGTATCCTTCATGGCAATTGGGAAGAAGTTGTTATATTTGAAAACGAACAGAGCCTGTAGAATGGTATATAACATGAGAGGCAGCAGTTTAGCTGCTGACATTTCAGCAGGACTGCTTTCAATAGGCTTCTACTCTAAGAGATGCCACATTTGAAGCGTCACCACCTGGCTAGCTTGCCAAAGAAGCAAAACTTGGGTGATATTTTGAAGGTCTTTTTTATATCCAGCTAATGTCTAAGTTCACCTCGTCTATAACTAGAAGGACAAATAAACGGCTCAGTTTGAAATCCTGCCAGTGTTTTTCACATCTCAGCAGAGGTACTGGCCCAGCATCTCTCTTCCAGAGACATCTCTTGGCTGCTAAACAAAGTATGGAAATCTGAATCCATTCATGAACTCAAATTTCCCATGTGGCAACACACCATACCTCAAGCTGCCCCACCAGCTCTGAAAAGACTGTCCTTAAACCGGCACACATCACTGTATCCTGGGGGACATATGTCAGAGTTTCATTGTGCACTATCCAGTAAAAAGAGAGGCTGTTGGTATCATGAGGTCTATAAGGATACTAAATTAATAATACCAGAAAGAGGATGGTTGAATTGAAGGAAATGATTTAAACTTAGACAGTTGACAGATACTTTGGAACCAATAACTGTGTATGTATCTGTAAGTATCCTGTTGCAACTTTTCATTCCAACTGAGGAAAAAAATACTCTTCAAGATGTTGTAACATGAGATGTTGTAGAAGGATGGGAACTCCTTCTCAATTCAGTTTATAAATAAATAATGAGTCATCAAGCACTTTTTAAAGTCCATGCATTTCCAAAGTCTTTTTTCCAGAAGCAAAAAAAACCAAAAAACAAAAAACACGGAATCTGAAAAATTATTGGTTTTATAATGATCTATTAAAAAATATGTATAAATATATACATATACATACACAGGGAACATCTGAAATGTTTCAATAAGATGTTAGCCTCCTAATGAATATTATTTGTAATAAACAATTGATGAGCTTCAATCACTATCTTATCTTACTGTTATGGAGACCAGAAAGCTTGATTATGAAAACTCACTTAACATTAAATGTTTAAGCAAAGACACGAAGGCATGTGCTCATAGGACATGGCAGTTCCACCTGACAAGCTTTAAGCCCATAAATAGGAATATTTTGCTGTAGTAAATTGGAGTGTTGCTATACTTCTGTATGGATCAGTCAATATAGGAACCTCTTGGATCTCAACATTTCTGCATTGTGTACACGTACTTGTCATAGGCTCTTTAGATTTACTGAGGGACTTTTTAAGGACAACATATGTGAGTTGCCAATCAAGGCTTTAAGTTTTTTTTATCATAGGCATATCACTACTTGTACAGTAAAGAAAAGGTAACAATTACATGTGCTGATGTTTTCAGACTTCCAAAAGAAAGGAAAATTTGTGAGGTCTTATCTAAACCATTTATTTTTGGGTCACAAGGATAAGAACAGAATATGTGTTCAGATAAATATCTATACAGAAAACATGAATGTATTTTTATCAGACAAATTCTGTCTATATTTCAAAAATCATTTTTAAATAGCCCTATTGGTCAACAGTCATAAGTTTGTCTTCTTTTGATTGAAGACAAAAGTAAATTGCAAACTTGTCAAATATTTGGATATTAACAGAAAATAATTAGAGACATTTTAACCTTTTCCTGACAAACAGTGGTATAACTAGAACTTGCTAAGTAAAAAAAAAAAAAAAGAAGTAAACTGAAGTGGCAAGATGGCATTTTTGCTGAGTAGTAGATTAATCTCACTACAGTAACTGGTAGGTTTCGTATCTACCCACATGCCTTCTTGCAATGCATCATAGGATTATACACTTTCTGAGATTAAAATCTGTCTTGAGAAACACTGATTCCCACCTGACACTGCCTGACATACTGAATAAATCAATAAAATCTGTGCAAATGCACCGAAGTTTTATATTGTGTATAAGACATTCATATAGAGAATGTGAAATATTTTTACACTATCTCTTGACAGCTGTCTGTCTTTGTACTGCAAAGCAGTACTTTTAATGGACCCACCCTTTGCCACATAGTTACTAAAATCTTAAATTAAAAAAAACAAACGTGCTGCCCTGGAGCAGCTAGAGGATATCTATGACGCTGGCAGCATTTCAGCTACACAACCATTCTGTGATGCAGTGTTGAATAACCCACAGTAGAAATTGCAACTCACCTTCTGCATCTTCTGGCCTTGTAAGATCAATGACACCAGGGCCCAGTTTTCCATCCTCATTGGGTTTCCCTGTTAACTGTGGGCCTAAATTCTCAAATCTTGTTCTTTCCTGGAAGAGAACAGAAATAGTCTTAATGCTCTATGCATGTTAGTTCTCTTTGTGTGCCTGTGCATGTATGCATGCAGTGACATGTGCCTTGTTTTTTAAATACCAACAATGAGTGCATTTAATTAGAAATTTAACTCAGAGACTATTTTTTACAGATTCTGAACGTTTGCATTTATGAAAATCAGTTTTAAATGTGAAACATATACAGAAGCTTTGAAATTATTTTGATCTGCACTGCCATAATGCATAGATGATTGTACATGCAAATACAAAACACACTTGGCAGGAAACAGTACTGATCGATGCTGCTCACTTTGCCTTACCACATATTTCTAACTTAAACTGGAAAAGACAGTCAACATTTGGGAGATGTAAAAATTCAGAAATTGAAAGAATTTGTATTAAAAAATAATCCTAGTATAATAGGGGGAAAACAACAACAACAACAACAACAACAACAACAACACTTCTCTCCACTATGAGAATCAGTTTAGCCATCAGACCTCAAAGAAAACACAAGTCTAAATTTTATGCGAGTTTTTCAAAGACAAGTATTTTAAAGAAGTTATAATAGATTACAGAAATGATAGTATTATTTCATCTGGGAATTTAAATTGAACCTCAGTGGAAGAGAAACCTAAGGGGTTAAGAGGAGAAACGGAGAGGGAAGTGGAAGGGGAAGGGAAAAGGATAGTGAAAGGAAAGGAAAAAAGAAAGAAGTGCAAGCTCGTAGGAAAAATAAAGTACGAAAAGCTTTTGAAAGCTGAAGACCTTCATAGGAAAGTTGAAACTGGAAACTGAAAGGTATTTTATGTGTTAACCCAGTTAGTTCTTCAATCAGCTACTGGACAAGGTCGCTACAATTGACAGCATAGAACCGTCCCACAATAGAAGTCTCTGTAGTGCTGCATATCAGTAGCAAAGCATTCAATGGTTATCATTAATTTAGCATTCTCATTTGAAGGAACATAACATGTTTTCCCTCTTGCCTTGTTGTTACCTCTTCAGACTAAACTTGGCATTATGTTGTACTTGTGAATGAATGAAACCTTGTTGTTCATTACTACGAAACAATATTAAATGTCATGTCAGCTTGAATTTACAGACATGAAATACCAGCTTTCAGCTCTACGAACAGTTTCTCCATGTTATACTTAATGCATTATGCAGAAGTAGAGTGCTGATTGCTGTTCAGTCTATTGTTCAATGACCTAGTTCTGTGCTGTGTATGCAAGACATAAAGGAAAAGACTATAAGTTTCTCTCCTGCAAAATGGTTGGAAACTTGCAAATGTTCTTATGGACCAAACATACGTGATGGCCTTGACTTCTCATTCGCTCCACCTCGAAATATTTATTTGTATTATCTCTGTATTTTAATAGTATGCTTCAGTAATAAGACCTATCAGCCAAGCAGTTCAGGAATTCTTTTGATTCTCCATCCTTTTTATTCCTCCAATCATGGATTATTATTGTTATTGTCAAATTTGCAGGGGAAGGAAAAAAAGCAAAAAACAAAACAAAACAAAACAAAAAAAACCCCCCAAAACAAAAAAACCCTGATGCTGGATTTGCTACAACATGTAGCTCAAGCATTTCAGGTACTAGCTCAGTTTCTAAAAGTTTATCAGAATCTTCTAATCATAACAAAACTGCTCTACAACTGATATTCACTTAACTTAATAACTTATTTCCTTTGTAAAATCGGTGGCTGATGAAGGAGCATATGTACACAATGAAACTCACAGAAAAAAAAAGGAGTTACAAATGAAATGTGTCTGTAGAAATGCGCTGTAATACTTGAGGCCCAATATTGTACTGAATGACGCTGTGCAATGTAACAATACATCCTGAACCATCAGGATGGGATCGGTTTTACTGGTAGAGAGAATAAAAAAGAAGCTTATCAAAGATTCTGCATTCCATTGCAAAAGGCTGATTTGCAGTTGAGATAAAAACAAAGATCAGTACTAAGAAAACAGCTTTTCACATACATATTTTCTCTTCCAAAATATTTGCACTAAAAGCTTTTTCTTAAGGATGTTAACACAGCACCTGCAGTACTCTTGGAAGAACAGCCTTTAAATGTGTTTCAGAAGAAATACCTTTCTGCCATAAAAATCAACAGACCCTGCTACATATCAATATGCACATTTGAAATATCTTTCTAGTCATTCATTCTCTTTGATTTTACCAGAAAATATTCTCTTGGAAAAAAAAAAAAAAAAGAGGAAAAAGAAAAAAATAAAGTTTCCAAAGAATATCAATATTTTGACACAGAAGGAGAAAAAAAGGAGAATTAAATGATAAGGTTTGGGAACAGCAGAACAAAAGCACTTATATCATGAAAATACCTGCTCTTGTCAAACAAAGATGTATTCACAGTTACTACATAACCTCTTCCTTCTAATTCATGAAAAGCCATAACAAAGCTAAGTACATTTCAATCTTTGAATACCTTCTAAAGACATTTATGTGATTGCCCTTTTTAACTAAAAATAATCTTCATGAGCAACTGTAGCAAAAAAAAAAAAAAAAAAAAGTCAGTATCTGCACTGGGGTTACACAAATCCAGGAGAAATGTAAAAAAAATTGGACGTCACTCAATACTAATAATGCTTTTATCTAGTAGATGCATTCACAATTCAGTGAAATGCAACAAATTCATCTGAAATTTGAGTTCGTCCTAAAGAGAATAGTTATTTGAAGATCAGTTCTGCACATAGTATTCCTTTATGAACCGAAAGAGAGACACCTTCATTTAAAATAAGTACCCATTGTTGCTAACACATGGATTATTGTTGCACATATCACTGCTGGATATATTGTTACCCCTCTCCTACCTGCATTAATTGAAAATTCTGGTGAGTTTGCAACAAAGTGCACCACTATGGACAGTGCAAGTGTTTTATTTCCTGTGAAGAAGCATTTTGGATGTCTTTATTTTTTACTTTTTTTCTTTTACTGGCTCTGGACCTCATACTGTATAGTTACATTAAGTTTTCCTATTAAAATCTAGGAGAAAGGGTTTAGGACATGGCACTGACAACCTCTTCTCATGTGACTAGACCAACACAGTCACTTGGGGTTCACATAGAAAACCCAGAGCTCTTTCAAGCACAGTTCAAATCCTTTGTGCTTCTGTTTATTCTGAACACAGTGTGAAAATGATAATGTCTTTAAAATGAGAAAAAGACAAGATTCTTCTTAAGATCCAAATCTTAATTTTCCATTCTGTGATGTTATTAGGCACTTATTTATGCATTGCCAGTCACAAACATGCAGAAAACGTAAAAGTTATTGAAAAAATTAAAGTCTGCTCAACTGTCTTGCAGGACTGTTGGTTCTCTAAGTGCTTTGAAATTATGATGTATGAGGTAGATGTTGCATATTAAATAAAGATATTTAAATTATAAAGCCCCCGTTAGTGAGAGCTGATGAATGTTAAATGTTATGAGCCACAAGGCTGTGGCATCCATCATATTCACATATTATCACAGTCAGTGATGGAGCAGCCCCAGTGATGACAGATAGACTGCTAGATAGTTATCCCTTATTTCCAGAGTCGCCGAGCAAGCCTATCAACCCCTTTGGCATTATTTTTAGCTTTGCATTAAATTAGCAATTTTCCATCACGTTCTGGCAGAAAGTATCAATTCCTTCTTCACAAGAGGAAGGTAGAAGAATGATTTACTACAGCAAGGAGGAGAGGAAAGAGGAACAGTTGCCCCTTCCTCTGAAAAGGCTGTGAACTTCAAATGACTAGAAACAAATATAAAATTGTGATCTCATGAAAGAACAGCAATGAAACAGTAAGCACACAATAATGGCTTTTCTCTGCACTTAGATAAAAGCTGAATTTTTGATGTGCACAGTATATTTTCATAAAATTTTATATACTATGTTTTATACACTTATTGGCTATTCCATAATAATGTGTGTGCTAACAGTAAAATTGCTCTTAAATTTATGTGTGTTATTTATACGTTCCCACGTAACAATGCTTTTTGTTGTAAAAAATATTCTGTTTATTAATGTAACTTTACAACCACTGCATCCAAGATCCGTGGTAAATTAACGACATTTTTATTATTTTATAGTGTCATTAAATTTTTACTGATCACTCCATCAAACTGAAGCAATAAAGGCCATAATGCAAACTGGGACACTTAGATCAGGGGAGCAGGAAGGCATTCCATATAGTCTGAAGTAAACGGCTTGCTGTAAATGATATTTATACCATCTTTAAGGATGTGAGAATACTTGGACAAGTTTGGCAAAACTGTTTCTGTAGTACTATGGATTGTGTACTTAAATAACAGTTTACTTGCCAGGAAGACAAGTTTTTTTCAAACCATATGCGAGAAGATGACTGATTGCATCCATCTCTTGAAAAATAATATATGAAATGTAATAATACACTGGGCACCCCTCCCTTCTGGATTACCAAGACTGATCCGACTATACCCATGCCTCAAATTATTTCAACATGCTTGCTTTTTCCACATCTGAAATGTGTGCTCAGACTGAAATGGAAAATGGCATGCACGCTGATCGTTGTGTGAAAGATTTAAAAAATACATCTTTTTTACAAACAAATACTTTTTATTTAAGTAGACGTGTTTGGACAATGATGTAATACCCTTTATTTCAATAGCCTAGCATGGAAGCAGTTGCCAACATTAATTTAAAGAGCCAGTTTCTCTAAAATGAATTAATATGGGTTGTTCACTGAAGCCGCAGAGCGTATGACTGAAGGGATATTATTTCTTCTGAGGACAGTAGTTTAGTTAGAATGACTACAAATAATTATCACATGTTGTCTTTATGTATAAAATATATTTCTATTGAGTTATTCCACACTAAATATTCTAGCAGTTTATTTGCTAACTGTTATCTATTCTCTTCACAAACCGTGGACGGCAAACAACAGGCAAACAACCTACTATATTCGAAATATCAAAAGGACATTTTCAGGAAAACACAGAGAAGTTTATTGCTGGCTTGAGTAATGAGGAAGCACAAGATTTTTTTTTTTTTTTTTTATCCTGGAAAGCCAATATATAAACACCCCAAGCTTTTTGCTTATTCTTTCTACTTATTAACAGCTGGGACAGAAAAGTTAAATTGCCCTGCACTTCGAATCTTTTGTAACATCTTGGCACAGCAGGGATAATTACAAATTGACTTTCACCCTTATCTCTGGGTATTTTAGTTATTATGGGTGGGAAGTTTAAACATTAACCTTATTACAACAATGTCAATCATCTTTCTGGTGTGCAGGCATGCAACTGCTGGAATTCCTTCGATGGCAAAGTAGATAAACACAACAGTTGCAGCACTGTTACAACTAAAAGAATGGCAACCCTATAGAAAGGCCTGTGGATTTTGAGAATTTCATGGTGAATATTTAGAGCTCAGTGTATTTTTCATCCCGAAATTGCCACTGTTTTCAGTTTTTTAAGTCCCCTATAGTGTTCATAAACTGCTCCAATACCGCCTTTGCACGCTGAACATGCAGCATAGCCTATCATACCTGCTGCAGACTAAAGGTTTTTATTACATTACAGTGCCTCAAAACAAACATCCTGCTTGGAAAGGTGGGGTCATTAGGAAAGAAAGAAGTCATCAGGTCCCTGTGTTAAATATAGTCCTCCATCTTAAAGCATGACTGAAAAGTAAGAGATTAAAAGCAGATAAAAGGGAATGTACATGATTTTTTTTTTTTTTTTTTCTGCCTGAGTGGCAAGCTTCAGCTGGCTTCCACATGACAGCATCATATGCACAAACTTATTGCAATGAGAAAATATTCCAAAGTTCCCAAGTAACATAATTTCATAGTGATGGTCATGATACGGACCTTTCCTCTTTAAGACATTCAGTAGCCAAAATTGAGAATTGCAAAATAATCAGAATTTATACTATCAAGAAAAATGTTTGAAACAGAAGTGCTAAGGGCCAAAAATGCATCAGATAAATACAAACCCAGACTGTCCACTTCTAAAAAGTCTCTTTAATTCTTTTGGCAATCTGATTTTGAACAGATTTGAACAGAATGCCAAGATACTCTGGATAGCGCAAGCAGTAGCCATCCTGAGCTCTGAAAACAAATAAGGATTTAGATGAATTCCCTGACAACTGGAAACATACACCAGAAAGCCAACAGACTTCAGTGCATTGAAGTTTCCCTTTAAAAAAAGGAGTGTGTGAATTTAAAGATATTTTTCAAAAGCAAAGAAAAAATAGAGGTAGCAAATATTTCCACCCAACTAGGATATTATGCTGTCCTACTCATGAGGTTTTGACATACCCTTAACTATTGCTGCACTTGCAGGCACTCCTAAGCTATCGATCTGCCCTGGTTAGATTACTTTCAACAGGATTACTGCACTTACTGAGCCCCCTTAACCAAATGCTTTATGTCTTTGTTCATATGGTTTTAATATGGTTTTAACCAATTGCAAGGTTATTTATAAGTTTGCAGCTCCCCAGTAGTTAGAGTTATGAAGCGTTCAGACTTAAGCATATCCAGTTGTGTGGTAACCCAACTACTGCTTTCATGCGGTTTCCAACTTTTTATTCATGCACAAAGGCATGATGCATGGTTGTATCTGAGAACTCTTTGATTAACTCTTTGTTTCAGCAGCAAATTCATGTGGTAGTCTACAGTAAAATTACACATCAACCAAAATGTAAAGATTTTTTTTTTAAATCACAGAAACTGTGGGATTCTACCTTATACTGATGAGAAGTCATTAGTCTGTGAAAAGCAAAAGGACAATCAATTAAATTAACAGCTGGTAAATGAAAAACAAACAGAAAGAGTTACTACTCAACACTGCAGAATTCACCAGAGGTCAGAAAGAGTCCAAAGCCTGGGCTGTCACTTGTTTTTAAAAGAGCTGGATAATTTTACGACTGTTAATAACATTTGTAGTTACACATGCTAAGATAATCAAATCTCATGTTCCAGAGTGTAAGCTGTTCAATTGTCGGGGTTAAGGAGAAATTCCCTCTTTCTCTCTGCTGCTCCCTTCCCTCCTCACCAACATCCACAGATGATTAACTGGGAACCTTCTAGGGAGAGAAGTTAATTTTCTTTTATAACATCAGGTATTGCTCACTATGTTTAAGGGAGAACTGGTGAATAGTTTAAGACTATGTACCTTGCAACTACAAAGAATTTGAGTGAAATCACTTAGAAAACACATTTTTCTTTTAACTAAGCACATACGTGTGCATTTCTGAGTCAGACAGATGAAAATAATCACAAATGGCAACTGACATATACTTCTACCAGAAAACAGTACGATTGTTTTTCCTGTGCCATAAGGTGACTAATGCAAGCAATTCAGTAGCTACTCTTGGACCTTCAGAATGCCCATTTTTATTTCTAACACCCGAATTACAAGAATAAGCACATGGCAAAGCATTTTTTTCCTTAGCAGAATAAATAAAACATAGCAACAATAAACATCTTGCTATATTTCAGTTGAATTTAGCAGACAGTTGAACCTTGTCAGTTATATCCTCACTTTGATGAACGTTTTAAAAATGCAGACATTGAAATGCCTTAAAAGCGTACATGAATACTTTTCCAAAATAAAGACTTAGTGCCATAATTGTGTTAAAGTATCTGTGCATACTTTCCCAAATTTTTCTGCTTGTCATAAAGTCTCATTAAAAGTACTATCATGCATTATAATTGGGACAGAATTTAGAAGACCAGAAGTTTGGTTCCTGTCCTCGAAACTGTGAATTCCCTTTTCTCTTAATCATGTAGTGATATATTCCAGGCTGAAAACACAGCTTTAGCAAGAAGCCACAGCAGTATAACAACTGGCAAAACTATCCTAAGTTCAGCACAACGTGTTGGATTTTTTTTTTATTTATTTATTTATTTTGGAATGGAAAGAAAAGAGGGAAGAAAAGAAGTCACCAATATCACTTTCATTGTGGTGTTCTGCAAACCTCAACAGCACAAAGGAAACTGAGCTGCCCTCCAGACAAATTTGGGAGAGATCTTAAAAAATCCAGTACACCGACACATACACACATCGCTGGTCAGACGTCTCACAAAACAATATGACGTTCTTTTATAAACAATATAGAAAATAAGTGTACGAAAACAGACATATATGTGTTTGATTTTAAACCTATAAAAGCTAAAAGCGTGGCAGCTGTCACCACAGATACTTTCATTCCATCATTTTAATTATGCAAGGTGCACATCAGATTTTGTGACATGATGAAACAGTACTGAAAAAAAAAAGTAAACCAGATAAAATGGTGCAATAAGCGGTTATCAGGTAGCAATAAATGCATTTTTCCTACTCTGCATTTTTCTTGCTGTGTGAGTAGTAGTTATAAAGATTTAAAAACAAATACTTGGAATATTCTATTTTCAAGTATTTCTAAATTAAGGAACTAAATTCCAGGGGAAAATCTGAAGCTAAGGTTTGTGCATTAATTACAGAAATATCTGCACATCAACAGTGTGGTATATTGCAGGTACAAATGCCAGCATTTCCATTAGATGCTCTGAATGCGCTGCTGGGAGTACTGAACCTTTTTTTTGCTTATCTTTATACACAGTGCAACCCCCTAGACAGGGCTGTTCCCTTCCATTTTCAGAAGACACCTGAAGTAGCTTAAATTGGTGATGCACAAGACACTTGGGCTTAAATGTTCATATTCATATTTAGAATTAGAAATGCAATCAAGGCAGTTAAAATCCCACTGAATGCTACTGTGTTCAAATATATGCCTTGGCTTATGCTATATGTAAATATATAATTGCATATCATGCATATATAGATTATGAAGGCTTTTTCTCTATCAATCTGTTTTTTCCCTCCATTTTGTAGCATTTTAGGCATATTTTTTCAAGGAGGCTTTTTATGACTGCTGCTTATATATTACTCTATGTATACTCAATCATTTTTCGTTATGTTCAGAGAGAAAATAAACATATCACTAAAGAATAAATAAAGACGGGTGACAATGGAACAATGATAATAACATCATTATGCAGTGTTTTGCCTCTTGTACCCCATCAATGCCATGTTTTTCTCTATTTCAGCCTCAGGAAAATGTGGCAGTTACAGTTTATGTCAGGAAGGCAAGATTACTGTTTGCAAGATTACAATATCAAGTGTGATGTGTATAATGACTGTGATGATATAGATGTACACCTCATCTCCTGTCTTTAATCTTCATTCAAGAGAAAAAAAAACAGCAAGTTGCAAATTCTTGCAGGTGCATATAGTCCTTAAGTTCGTAAGGTACTGAGCCCTTTCAGTTCATTCCAACACAGGCCATGTGTACATGAATAGCCGTTACTAAACTCCAGGAAAATACTTACGTGCTTATATTAAGCATGGTCTAATGCACTTCACTGAATAAAGGCTAAAGTGTATAGTTCTTGTATGCTTACACTAAATCTGACGATAAAAATTAAACAACTTCTTCCCAGGCTAAGAGAGATACTTTCTCTTCTTTGATTACTCTTTTTTCCTTTTGAGCAAGGAAAGCTTAAAGCCTTTGAGTGTGGAGGAGTATTATTTTTGTTTAGATATAAAACAATAGGAAACCAAGGACACAGTGCTGTTAGCAGGCAATATCTTGCATCCACAGTGGCCTAGTTGAAGGCAAAGGAACAACTCTGTCAGTGAAACTGCCTTATTTACTTACTTATCTTTCTAACACAACCAGAGCTACGTTATACAAAAATTATGATTTTAAGATCTGTACTCAAGTAAAAAGCAACCCAAACTCTATAAATTTATCACACACAAACACACACACACACATATACACAAGAACCAAAAAACAAGTAATAAAACAGGATAAAGGTTCCAATTTTTATATCCAACAAGCAAATACATGAAAATACTTACTTCCTGGAAACTTGTCAAGATTTACATTGGACGGAAGAAGCTACTCATCCATACAGGAGGAAAAAATCAAAATAATGTAAGAGAGAAGGTACTTCATAAGGGTAACTGAAGGCTATGCATATTTTTTCATGCAGAGTCCAGGAACCCTTACACCTGAAAACATCTTAAATGCAAAATGACTACCTACAGGCTGAAAAAATTATGTGGTTTTACTACTGCAATATACAAAGACAAAACTGCTAGTTATCTATAGCTAATGCTACTGGCAAAAATCCATTCTCTAGCTTTTCATTTAAAGTAGAATGATTTTATAAACATTGTTTTGCTTTCATCATAAAAAGCTTGTTTTAAATTCCCCACATAAGATATCTATTAAAATACTCTTCAGATCAATGCAACAATGACAATTTAGAAAATGCTCTTTTATCGTAACAACGCATCTTGGACGGGCATTTCAAAACCAGCAGTTTCACCCACTGAGCATATAAGCCACTTATGTCCCACCTATGACCTGTTTTTGACCACTTTTTTTTCAGCATCAGTGTAGGCTGGGTCCTACATACATCTCTCAGCATTTAAAATGATGTTTTTCTTTCTTTTTCCCTGTCCTCATTCATCCATGCTAGATGACATATATAGAAAAGCTCATATAATTATCTGAAGGAACATTCCAACACCTCATTCCAGCGGAAGATTTTTGCTACTCTGAGGACAAATACAATCAGTGAGTAAGAGGGAATTTCCTGTTTCATACCTCCCTTACTTCTTTGTATATTTGTATACTCCATAGCTGTGTTCACATTTTCTACTTCTTTCATACAGGAAAGAGAATAATAACATCCTGGGGAAGCAATCAATATTTTGGAGCCTTTTACCACTGTACATGTAAACAATCATAATACCTACCACTGTGCAGCAGTGGAACCCAAACCAGTTTAGAAAAAAAGTTGGTAACAGTATCTCCAAGCACTGAGAGGGGAAATTATTATCTTCTAGTTACCCAGAAAGTCAATGATTAAGCTGCGAACTGAACCCAGGACTACTGAACATTAGGCCAGTCCACTGGCTGTTATGCCACAGTGCCTCCATCGTAAATCTATTTGATGGATTTTTCAGTCATGGAACATTAAAGACTCTGCTCTTGTCTAATGAATATGTTTAAAGAAAACAGTACAAACAAAAGCAAATGTAACACTTGAATTATCCGAGAAGCATTGCTTTGATGTCACACTTGAATAAAGGATTTCGTACTGCAGGCCTATTTACACTCATACATTCTGAAAAATATTTTAGCCAACACCACTAGCTGGCATACTGGCATCTATTTATGTCTGAGAAGGGAACATAATCAGTTTTAGTTGGTTAAGTATGTGCCGAGCCAAATTTTGTATTATGACCAAAAGCTTGGCAGCGCAGTAGCAGTGGCAAGTAGCAGAAAATTGCTTGCAGTGTTATTTGCCAGATTACTTGAATGATTTACATTGGGTTTTCAAAAGAGTTTGGAGTATTAAAAACTTAAGATGTGCAAAAGCCTTGAACTGCAGATTTTTGCTCCTGGTTGCAACAAGATGCACAGGAGAGGGGTATGATATAGTATGAACTTACTAAATGAAGCTTTTCTTTTTCATAATACAAACCACCTGGAACTTTTAGGAGCAGTTCATTTTGAAGTGTTACAATTTTTTTTTTTAATTGAAGATTTGGAGAGCCAATTGATTTAGATTAAATGCTCAACCTTTCATATCCATTTGTTTAAGATTCATGTTGACATTGTACTAAATACAGCGATAGAGTTTGTATTCCAGATAAATTGATCTGACTACAAGCCTCACTCTTTAGTAAGATTCTTACTCCAAGATAAATCAATATTTAATATCTCCTGCAACAGCCCCAGTAGATAATTTTAAACCTTTTCTCCATCCCATTAAGTTACCTTTAAAAATTCTTTATACAAGCTTTCACAGATGACTTCTGAAAAACTAGTTTGTGAAAAGCAATCTGAAATTCATTAATTCAGATGGAAAGGGTTTTTTAATCTTGCTGCATTGTGCTGATCTCTAAATCCATCTCTGTTTAGCTAATTCTCCTGCTCAGCTAATTTGAAAAATAAACAAATACTTCCTGTAAAACTGTATGACAGACTTTAAACATAAAGAAAAATATCCTTACACAGCTAACTAAATATGGGAGAAGGTATCTTTAGGTTGTGGACTTCTGTGTAAACAGAATGACCAGGGATCTTGCTAAATCCCTGAGAGGATGGGTACTCTGCATCATCAGGTACTAGCCTCCGCTCACCTCCAACCCCGCTACTAAGAGTAGCAGTGACAGGCAGCTAATACAAGCTAGACTCGGGCACCAGTAACATCCCAGCTCCCATTTTGAACTTTAAAATCTACTGTCGTCTCCCTCGTCTCTCACCACCTTCCAGTCTTGTGGAGCAGCAAAGGAGGAAAAACATCTCTTTCCCCTCCCTCAAACCTCTCCTATGGCTAAGAGCCCCAGTGGGATAGGAGCCTTTGATATCAGAAGAATGCAAACAGCAAGGCTCGGGTTTGCCTCTTCGTAGGGTTTAGAAACAGAGACATAAGAGGAATTGCAAATTATTATATATTGGGAGAACTGAAAGGGATTATGCCAAAAGGCAGGAAAGAACTATATACTCTGAAGCTATCTGGTTGTATACGTACTATTCAAACTACAGGACCTTCATATTTCTACCTGTGCTCTCCCTTAGTCTTATTTCTTACACTGCATTCAAAGCACAGCTTCAGAGACACTGTCTGCAGCAGTGCAAAGTTGTCCCATCCATCACCTTCCAACCTACTGCTTTCTGACACACACAGTTCATAATCCTTTAATTCTTCCAATCCAGCTGTTTGAGGGGTTACACTGAAAACTCAAACAGTGAAATGTTTCAGCTTGAAAAAAAGGCAGAGGTGACTTCTTGTTTTTGAAGCCATGTTTTGTCACTTTCAAAGCAGAGTTGCCTATATTATTGTGTCCTTGAAGAGTCAGTAAGCTGCAGCCCAGTGGAAGGGTGAAGAACCTCCTTGAACTGGAAAGGCAGCGTGTGGAACCTGGCTGCTGTTGCCTTTCACACTCTATTCAAGATCTTCATGTCAGAACTATTACATGTTTTAGTTTGGTTAAAAGCACAGCCTAAAGGGCTGGATCCTAAATTAATTCTTCCATCACTAATAAAATATAAATATTAGAGAAAAAAAACCCACAACTGATTATCTTATAATGAAGTTTTCCATTTTATCTCTATTCTTTTCCTACCTCTAAGCAATCAGAAACATGATAAAATGTGTATTCTGCTTATGAGAATGGGTTTGTGTTCAGCTTAGTCCTGAACCCAAGAAAAAGGCAGGTTTTGTGACAATAAGAATAGTTGTACATAGAACACACCCACTGTACAGAGAAATGTGTGAAACAATCGTCACTTTTCACCATGTAAGATGCTAGTGGGAATTCTACTGTGGAAATTGCATGCTATTCTATTAAGATGTGACACACAACAGCAATATGAAGATGTTATCTTGTTAAGATTTTACAAGAGTACCAGCAAAAGCACATTGAGGGTAAGCAGTAGAAAAGAAGAACAGGAACAGGGAGATGAAAAAAGGAGATCCAAGCTGTACTCCTAATACCAGAGGACTGGAATCTCAAAACATGTGAAGGATGAATAAGTAATGTAGGTCCTGATTCAGAGGCACCCGCACTGAAATCCACCCTCAGTATAGCAAATGCTTTACATTAAGAGAGCTTAAGTAGGGGTCGTGAACAGGAAATCATATTGGTTTTTTTTCCTTCTTTTTACTGGATTCAGTATATTGTCCTTACACATATTCTCAAATAGCTACAGTAACACAGCACAACTGGGAATAAATGGAAATCAGCTGATAAGGCAGTACACTTCCTCTTCTTCTCTGATAGTTAATTCACATATTTATTACAAATTTCTCAGACTGCAGCTTATTATTGTTGTCTATCCATGCTGGTGAGTATATACTGAGAAACTACAGATGGCTTTTGCACTGAATGGAATGGAAATCCTTTGTAGTGGGGTATGCTGTTTAGTGCAAAGGACTGATAGGTGTCCTCGTCTATATAATGTCAGTCTACAACTGTGAAAATTAACTTATTAGCCTCTTCTTTGCAAAGAAAGAGAAATAATGCTTGAGGAAATGAGGGTGGGAGCAAAAATGCAGAACAACATGATGTATTTTCTAAAAGAAAACAAAATGTTGATATTTTATCAATAAGGTGTTTAACAGCTATGATGTAGCATGATCTGTAGCATGATTCTGAAGAATAAAATACATGAGTTATGCAAAAAAGGGCATAAAGGTAATCCGTTGATAAAGAAGATTTCTTTGGGAGGAAGAGTGCAGCCAGACAACCTAATCTTATTTATGAGTATTCAAAGAGATTGACTGGTAGCAGGTGACGAACGGAATTCTGGTGAGGAGCTGGCAATTGAATATGCTCTGGCAACCTCATGAACCCTTGATGGAACAAAGTTTTACAGTATATGATGTGTCAATGACTCACTTTGTGTACAGTTCTAATGCACATCCTCCCAGTGATAGCTTCAATTTGTACTGGCATCTGAAATATAGCAAAGATTGTTTCCGGGCTTTAGAAAGGGAGGAAGCATGTAAAAATAGGATGCACTAAGCAAAAATGTACATGTATATAAAATAAGGTTCATCTGAATAGCAATCATATAATGAAACTGTCTCTTAAGAATTTAACTCAGGGATGCAAAGAAAATAGCAATGAGAATGCATCTATTGCCTGACAGTCCAAGAAGCTTTTTCACAAAGTAACAGTGAAAACATGCAAAGCTACCTGAACACGGGTCTGACATTGAACCACACATGTTCACTTCTCTTACTAGCTGTTTAATAAATTGCTTTGGAATAGGTGGAGGCAAACAGGAGATCTTTCCAAAAGCTTGTCTCAGTTTCTCCCTCAGTTAATGAATGTCAGCAAGTGGAAGAGAACAGAAATTTGATATGTTTTTCCAGCCTTTCTCATTGAAGCATTTGCAACATGTTAGAGGCCACAGGCATAAAACTGAAATACTGAGAAATTAATGTTGTCTGTAGATTTTCAGGATATAATCTGGGCAATTTCAGCTTGTGGCATACTTCAGGTCTTAAGCAGCGTTATAACAGCTAACTATGACTTGAACATGATTTTAGTATGAGTAATCTGATGTTGAAAATCATTTATTACCCTGTTACACACTTCCAATTGAGATAGAACTCTTTCTGGAGTTGGTATTATGTGACTACAGATGGACAAGCTACATGAAGTGAACAATTTAACTCAACAAATACAGTCCTTCTTCTTTTCAAAGTATTCCCGGAGGATCAGCAAATTCTATACATGTATAAGTAACTTATAAGTGTTCAAACAATCTAACTTGTGAGTTATGCATGAACTATGCACTTAAGTGCTCAATAGTAAGCTGCTTGTGATTTATGCTCTAGTTGGTCACCTATTACAAATTACATTGTTTTTAATGCCTGCCTCAATGGTAAGTAGTGCAACATTGCCTTAAACTACCTGCAAAAAGCAACTGGGAATTCCCTCAGCTAGAAGGCCTCTCAGGTAGTAGAAAGCCTTTACTTGTATCTATCAATTCCTGCATCCATTACCTTCATCTTCATAGAAAAAAAGATGAACCTGCCTCTGGCATGCCATTGGTAGGAAAAAAAAAAACTGGCAGTGGAAAGGCACAAAGCAGCAAGCTCTGCAGGATCCCTAAATTAAACTGCCACAAAGTTCACAGAGCTGCTGTAAAGATCTTTAAATAGCATCAGCACTGTATCAGGGGATAGAAATTTTCCCTGATCCCGTGATCCTCATCTGGTCAACACAGAGTTTGGAGTGGGTGCTCAGTCAGAACCTACTTATTTTTTTTAATGAACAGGAGGTGAAAAGAAAATGAAGAAATAAGCAAGGCCAAATTCCATTAATCAGATCTCAAATCATCACTGCAGACACTGTTTTAGCCTTACGTTCTCAACTCTTTGTGAGATGATAAAAATGTTACCTGCTAGCATGCTTATTCTTTTGTTAGAAGCAAAAGAGTTAAGTCAGTACAAACTAGCATACAGTCCCACAGACAGGCAGCTGAGTAAATATCCTACAACAGAGAATGTATTTCTATTTATCATATCTATTGATGCAGCCTAGTGACACCTGAGAAATAGGAGGCATCTTCAATTTTAGAAAGTAATGAACATCAGACAAAGTAATCCTAATTTATCTTTGCTTAATCTACTGCAGTTAACAGAAGTATATTGGCAATGTATTCAGTGCTGTACATTTACTTAGAGCCAAACATACGGAGAGCTTGGAAATAAATGGCAGTAACTTTGTGGATGCCTGTGCTCATATCTAAGTGTGAAATAATATGCAAATGCAATATGTATTCTGTACTTCTCAGGACATTTGAAGAAGTGATGTGATAGGATTGTGCAGTTACCACTCTGATTCACAACTTAAATCAATGAATACATTCCTGTCCCAGAGAATTTATGTTTGAACAGTAATTTTCAACCTAACTTTATTGTTTGTGGAGAAGCAAAACAAAAACATGGGACAAATTTCAGTACATATCTGCAAAGTCTCCCAAGTAGCTTAAAAATGGATTGTACGTAAGAAGATACAATCATTATGCTATTATAGTCGTAATATCCTTTATGGTACAACATCATCCACCTGGAAAAATTATCCCTGTTGATTTGAGCAAATTTTTCTGGGACCCATTTTCATCAAATTCTGCTCCTTTGGGATTTTTTGCTGCTTCAGGATTTAAGGGAGAAGACCAAAGGAGGACAAACTTTTATCCTTTCCACAGGAAATATCCCAAGCAAGGGAGAAAGCAATGTATTTGACATTTTTTCTTGTGATAGAAAATGGAGAGGAGAAGTGGGTCAGCCGCTCCTTTTATTATTATTACAATCAACGTTATTATTAATGAGTTCTAAAACATGCAGCTATGCATCCCTCCAAGTAGCTCTGACAACAGAAGTAAAACACCGTAGTTGTGTTCAGCCTCCATACAAGTATACTGTTAAGTGTAGGTAGTGGCAATAACTCTGTTAGTCAATACACAATGGCAAAACTAGCAACTTATACCAAAAGAGCATCTTTCCTTCCTGGAAATAATATTTTCCTACTAAGTGATTTTGTGACTGAGCTGGAAGCAATCAGAAACTTAAAAACCTCAGCTAACATGGGAGTTTTATTCGATATACTGTGTGTGTCTGTGTGTGTACAGCTAACAGTGTTTCATACTGGTTCTTCAGGTGTATTTTGTTTTAATTTCTTAAATTTGTACATCACTACTGGTCTTTATTTATTTATTTATTTATTTATGGTCCAATAAAGTTTCAGCAATTTATACTTCATAAAGATTGCATTTTCTCACTTAGCTGATCAATAGACAAATAACGTAGATTTTATTTTAATCCGACACTACATAATTTAGGGAACTAAGCATTTAATTGCACATGTAATATATCATAGCGCAAATGCACAACCTGCCTACTCGAGGTAATTTTGGAAAATAAGTTGACTAAGAGGCTTAAAAAGATGGATCTGTACAGTAAAAGCTTCAATCGGTGCAAAACTGGATCCACAGTAAGCTGGCACCAAAGCTAACTTATCTGTAAATTTAGATGACCTACATATGCCAGAGATTTTACACTGTTTCTTTTTGTCTTCTCATTGTCAATTCCAGAGTTTGAGTGAACATGTATTTTTAATGTGCAAATTGCAAATACATTATTTTTATGTCTTTCCACACATAGCATAAAAGAAACCTGAAAAAATATATTAGTGGTATACTGGTAGGTGTGAGTACAAATTTATTGATGTACGTGTAAATAGCAGTATTTGAGTAGGAGTGTGCAATCACTACAGACTGGATCCTAACGTTACATACAGACAGGAAGTGAACGTTCCATGTGCAGCTTTAATATTTCTATCTCTCAAGTTTGAGGAACAGGCTTGACAAGATTTCATACCCACAGCGTTCTGCACCTGGTTTCCATTATAAACGCAGCCTTGATAATGGAGCTATGTTCTTATACAGGGGCTAATGTTGGCAGTGGCATTTTCCTCCCATAACTCTTATAATCTGAGTACCAATGTTAGGGCTGTATTCGACCCCTCTGTGCATCTGAAGTTACAAATTCCATCACCTTCCTCACTAAATACAGAGAAATCAGATAAAACATTTCTTTAAACATTGGGAGAATTTCTAAGCCTGATTTTATTTCCTGTGATATCTGCGAAAGCTAGTGATATATTACAGGCTTCAGGGTTAGATCAGAAGTCACCTTTTTTTCCTTGTTTGTTTTTAATGGAAACATTTCTCTTTAAAAAATATGGTTGGAGACACAGGGATTAGGGTTTTTTCCCACAAAGCTCTGCTTTGCATTTCATTTCAAATTACATTTGGAAGTTCTAATTGTAAAGATAAATTCACTGCCGCACTTCTCCTTGTTTGAGGGATCTAAAATTCACCCAGCTCTTCAACGGTGTGTTTAATTCCTGATCAGGCCCTAGAATAAATGTTCTAAAAAAGGAAAAAGACAGTGCACACTGTGTCCTATTGTTACCTTAGAAATACACTGATGCAGAAAAGCAGTGCAAGCATATGCAAAATTCATATAAGAGAAAAACCCATCAACATCCTGAACTTCTCAGAAACACAGCACGGATTTCCCTGGTGCGATAGGCTGCCTAGGAAGACCGGTCACAGCACAGACAATATATCCAGCAAAAAAGTTGCTTGGCATTGTTAGTTTTTTTCCTCTCCTGCCTTGTTTTATTAATTTCATGCTTTATCTTATCATCCAATTTCAAATATTGGAAGCAACAGCATCAACAAACAGATTTTCTCCAGCTACAAAGCTAAATACTTGAAGTCCCACATGTTTTCCAGTTCTAATAAAAGGGGGCAGTATTACATCAGCTGAAATTCTGAATTGCCCAAACAATCACAAATAGTGCTGGAGAAGGATACAAAAGTACTGAATTTCACTAAAAATAGACAGTCATACATAGATACTAACAAACTTGCTCGTCTGCCATGGGGAAAATCTTCAGATTTCCTACACTGCAGCTATTTCAGAACATTTTTACTGGAGGAACCAGTTTTCTTTCCAAATTATTAGGGAAAGCATTATAGCTAATGCAGGTTTTTCATGTAGCCAGGGTAAGTGTTAAGCCTCAAAAGGAAACTGCAAAGTTATTTCAAAATATTTTGGAAAAATTGAGGGAAAAAAAAAGCATTTTTTGAAATTCTAAAATAGTGGTACTCAGACACAGCTTTAGGAAGTAAACTTTGGACACCCGGTATAAGAAAAAACCTTGCTTACACACATTATTTACAGCCACAAGAAGATTACTAAATTGCCATAGTAGTGTATAAAGGACATGTTTAAGAATGATGAGGACTGCTGCTATTTGTATTTGAAAGTTTTTCCTATTCTGGGGCATCTAGCTCACACAAGTCATTTATCTGTTGTAAAATGATGGGACTGTGAAGGGCAATGTATGCAGTACATCCTTCTGCATCTCAGAAACTCCCCAGGTAAAGCTGTGTTGACAGACCAGGACGATGTGTTCAGGAAAAACAGTTTCCCAGTTACAGTGTCTCTGTCGAAATCAGATTCTTCATTAGACAGATGTAATATGCTCCCTCAGAGTTAAACAAATCAGTTGCTTTCTTTTCTCTCTCTATAGAGTTTCACATTTTTTATTACAGAACTTGAAAATACGTATTTAAACTTACACTGAATTATACCTAAGTGTAAGCTATAGGGGGTGGGACCTTCCTTAAGCTGTGGTGAGAACAGTACTTGGTACAACATCTCTTTAGACAATACCATAAAAAAGCAACAACTTTGCAAAGCTAGTCATTTTCTATTGATATCATCATTCTTTTTTTTTTTTGGCCTAACTACAAGGTATTTGCCCTCTAATTACAAGTAGAATTAAGATGTAATCAACAGAAGCAAGGATCCAATTGAAATTCTTACAGCCTCTGTTATGTCCTCAGGTACAACGAAATATATGCACTGTCTTCTTATTTAGTACCCGCAAATAAGAATTCAAAGGGGGAAAAAAAGCTTTTCTCATAGCAAACAGTAAAAGATCGGTCTTTGCAAATCTAAACCACTCATTCATAAAGATTTATAAAAATCCATGAGGCCCTTATGACCAATTTATTCACGTTCTCAGTGTTCTCCTGCCTCCACAGTTACTCTGTCTGTAATTCTGAATGTATGGAGAGAAAAAGGCTGGTAGAAAAAAATGTCACCTACATAATCCGTTACTGCTTGTACTACTTTTGAAAAATAAACAACACAATGATGGAGTCATTGCAGGGCTGCAGGCAGAAGATTATACTCATACAACTAGTAAATTTTTCTACGAAGACTTCCTAAAGTGCTTTTATTAGACAAACTTTGCACGCATGTGCAGCAGGTTCATATACATGATGAAGCGTAGCAGCTCCAGAGGAGTCGTTACACTCTATTGTGTCAGTAATCCACATATTTAACAGTCCCCAAATACAGCAGAGCGTATCACCTCCAAAGGGGTCGTAATGGCTTATCAAGTCAAATCCAAATGCCTAAACACGGATTTGATCAATAGACTGTAACATCTCTGTGGGTAAATAATATACATTTTTAAGAATTTTCACATTTTATATAGAAACTGTGGTCTATCTTGGCATAAATTATGTGGATTCAAATTTTAAAACTTTGATTCAGAAATAAGAAAGCAATAAAAGGCTCATTGTAAGAGGTACGAAAGTATGATAATTCCCAGAAAGTAGGTGGCGACCCACATCATTTATTTTGAGGACTAACTCCGGTTTCCTACTGCAAATAAACAGTTGTCTGAAAATCTACAAAAGGATAGGAATGGAATATGAACATAAAAATATCTTACTAAATTCTGCTTTTTCTCAAATCTCAGTGAATCTGCTTCACAGGTCAGAAAATAGGGGGCTGGGGTTATCTGTGGGTTCAGCAGATATAATGTCACAATTTCACAGAATTACAGAATGGTTTAGCTTGGAAAGGACCTCTAGAAATCAGGTTGCCCAGGACCATGTCCAGAGGTGAGAATATTTAGTGGCTATATGTTCTATCCCGACTTAATATATATTTCTCCAATGACGATTAGCATATACGTGTATTTTTTTTTTCTACAAAGATTTTTGAAGTGTTTTTGTCAGTGTTTTCATGCTTAATACATACATCATCAGTTACATTACAGATTACATAGTATTTTCCAGTTCAGTTAAAGCCTTAAATCAAATCAAAACAAATCTTCTAGGAAATCATACTCCTCCAAAATAATAAGATAATAATAGCTCTAGAATGCAAATTCTGCTTAAGTATTTTAATGCACTCATTCTTTGTTGAAGGTAAACATGGAAGAAAGTCATATTCACTGAAAAAAGACAATTCTCTGACAATTTTACTTCTGTCATGTCAAGTGGAAAGAGTGCTGTAGCCTATTTTCTGGATTTTCTTCATTCCCTCCCCTTCCCCAGTATTTCTCTTTACTCTGTGAAGCCACTGACACAGTTGCTTCTCCCCTTTCCTCAGTCAACCTGAAGCTGACATACATCAGGTAAGGTAAAAAAATCAGCTCTGCTCTGACGACTTTTTGCCTCGTGTACATAAATTGAAATAACTCTGTAACTGTAGATGTCCTCAGAATAGTATCATCTCTGAAGTGTACCCAAACCATTTGCTAATGCTTTAGCAAATGGTAAAGTTTGACTGAGCCAGAGAGCTGCGCATTTTTGTTTTGTACTTTCTGATGAGTGAATATCTGTGAGCACTTTTAAAGCTTTGTAGAAGATTTTGTTTGAACGGCAGAATATGAACACAGGCAATTTTCAATTCTGTGTCTCTAACCAAATACCGAGTTTTCTGAGACTTAAATGACACGTTTTCAAAAAAGCCTAGGCCCAGGCTTTGAAGCTATGTACATCATTTTGTAAGCGCCATCATTTGCACAACAAACTATTACCAGCTATCTGAACTTGAAGACCAGTAACTGACCAAGACTCAATAGCTTTTTTAAACCATCTGCAGGCAATTAATTTGTCATCTTTTTCTGGTGCCAGCTTCTAACTACTCATTTATACATGCCTAATTACCTGAAGCCAATTTCTGAAAATTTGGTCCTGAAAACATAGCGTCCCCATTCTTCAAAAGAAACCAATCCAGACTTGCAACTATGTTATCAAAGCTTCACTGGGATTATGACAGAAACTATACACTATGTTCTTTGCATACAATTATTTCAAAATTATGTTTTTTATTGAAGTGATCTGTCATTCCCTCCCCTCATTTTGATCATCCTACTCGTAATTTTTAGACTAAAAGAAATACATAATAAAGAAATCATAATGTAAAAATTGAAAGGGCAGAGGGTAAAAGAAGGGGAGGGGGGATGGGAAGAGTGTTCTAGAATTCTATTGGTTCAAAGGATGCTTCTGTTCTTAATGTATTTTATACATGCTACAAAGCATAAATATATTCACTTAGAATACGTGACTCTAACTCAATACTTCTTTTTTCCTTTAAGTTACAGTGTCAGGATCTATCGTAATTTTAAAAGATTAATTTATAACCAATTCTTTTGTAAGCTTTGTCTTTTCTTGCATCTTCAGAGCAAGGATAACAAACTAGCACACTGAAGCTAAAACCAGAGTACGTACTGCAACTTCTTCTTACTTTGACATATCACTCTATAGTACATGCTACGGTAAACAAAACTAGCAGGGCTACATAAAGGCACTGAGAGATTTAACAACAGCTTTCCTTGATGCTGTTGTATTCTCAGAATTAAATAGTTGCAAATGTTACCATGAGAACACTTCAGGTAGAAGACAGCATTTCAGAACTGTGTTGTTTATATTTTCAAAGACTTCCAATTCACTCTGCTAAATTTGCAAATAAACTTTTTTTTTCCTCTCACTACCTGATGTATAACCTCAGCGTGGAACCTGCATATGAATCTGCGTTGTTCCTACTCATGCATCAGAAATGTGCATTGCCAGTAATCTGTACAAAAACAGACATTTCACCTCATCCGCTGAAACATTTACTTCCTTTTCTTGAAAAAGTGAAAGACAAAATAAAAACTTACTTCGTACAATACAACAAGTAAACACAGTACTGAAAAGACTCAGGGAGCAGTAACTGAAAAGTAAGTGGATGCCATTTTTATACTCACTTTTCAAAGTCAAATCAAATGTTAAGAATTCTTTCAATAACCCTTGTACTGTGTTAGATATTTTTAAATGTCAAGCAACTAAAACTCATAAAATACATTTTTAAATAAGCATATTTTATACACTCTTAATACTAATTATAGGTGTGACATTTATTTTATAACTTTAGTACTCTATGTCTCAGTTAGGGACAAACGCTGATTCTACATGGAGAGTTCTGTCTGAATACGGCCTGCTGGGTCAGTTATTAATTTCTCTACTTTTAATGCTACCAATCTGTATTAAATGAGTTTTTCAAAGAGCCTTTGAATTTGTCTTGTAAAAGTATTTTTAATCCTGTGTAGCATTAGTTTAACAAATCTTTTCAATAAATGCCAAACCTTTCTCTTGTTTTAAGTACTGTAAAGAACCAAGAATCAAGCAAAAACATAAAATACAAAATGTGGATTAAAAGTTATGCATCAATCTTTGACAGTTCTATTTATAACATTTCCTTTCCTTTCTTTTCCACACCTTCCTACAATCTGCCTACTCACTGAGTATTCCCCTGTGAGTTGAGAAAAGATCATACAATCATCAAACTCACAGTTTAAGATATAGTTAATATTCTGCTGTATCTTATACTCAGCCTAGACTAAAAATTCCTTACTCTGTGGTATATAACTGATTTTGTGCCAGCGGCGTAAAAATTGTATGTGGAAAAAAAATATATTATTTCTTTTTTCTTTTGCAGCATAAGCCACCTCTAGGGAAGTAAACAGAGTAGCAGCATTCACCAGAAAGTGAGCTCTACAGTTCAGCCAACTACCTGATTCAGTGTTTACTGTCTCTGTCATATACACAGAGATCTGCTCCTGAAGCAGATCTTGCAGAGCTGGGAAAGGCTACACAGAAGGGCAGCACAGATGCAAAGAATTTTCCAAGTGAGTTTTTATCCTCTAAATGGTCCTTAAAGTGTGTGTGATAGAAACTGTCCCTCATCTTTGTGCTATTTGCTACACTGAATGTTGTCCTTCTCGGTCTGATGCTGGCTATGCTCCCTCACCACCATCTCTATTTTACTATAGTACCCACTTCACTTTACTATCTGGAAAGTACCATCAAAATTGAACAAAGAACTTTGATATCTAATTTCCCATTGAAATCAAGAGTGAAAAGCACTGATTTGAACTTAAATACTTCGTTGAATGTGAGTCACAGATTCAAATACACTCAAGTATATTCAACAGCACTGTAATCCTTCACCATGGTAGTATATAACTGGCCTTTCTGTTATACTTATAAATCCACTCATTCTCAAAAGCACAATTCTAAATCTAGCAACCACAAACAACGGTAGCTTCAACCAGTTCATTTTCCACATTGTTGTAGGTATGCTTACACATTAATCACATGTTGTGCATAGGAATGTTTTTGGAACGCTGGCATGCAAACATAGAGAAGTTTGCAGAATAGCAACGCGAAGCAACAGGCTGTATTTAAAGTGAATTGGAGATAGCAAACAGTTGTAAAAAAAGATTTTACACAAAAATATGAAGCCATTTGCAGAGAAAAGAATGAATGACGCACTGTGTGGCAATGGGACACATTACCTTTTCATTCCTGCAGTTGTTTAGACCCATGTTATTCATGGAGGGCAATTTTCCATCAACACCATGTGGCTGCTGTTGCTGCTGCTGCTCCCTTTGGATCTGCTCTCTCATTTTCCGAGCCTCCTGAATGGCTTTCATTACTGTGTCCTGGTCCCCAAACAGGGCAGGTGAATTAAGACTGGAAAGAATATCTATAAACAGAGAACACACTTTATTTAGGTAATTACCCAAATTAGAATCCAGCATAATCATTCAGTTCCTATTAAAACTGCAACCCCTTCAAAAGAAGGAGGGTTGGTAGTGGTTGTTTGTCTGAAGGCTGAATTAATCTACAGAATTGATTCATAAGACTGTTCTTTTGTTTTGTTATAAATATAACCACTGAAGTCATGGCACAGCCTGATATGGAGGTGTCTGAGTATAACCATGGATTCAACATGTTTAACACAACATTTATCTGAAGCTTAAGTGGGAAGCTTTTAAAGTATTGATAACAACATAAAGAACAAAGAAGGATGAAGAAATCTGATTTGGACGTGAAATCTACACAAGACAGACAGATTCTGAAAGAGCACTTACAGTTACTTTGGCAAACACGGTATATTATCACCTTAATATCATTATAATGACAACTTTTGACAATGTTTCAATGGCTTCTTCAGGAGCGAGGGGAAATGTTTTTATGGCTTATATTAAAACCATTCACACTTCAGGCATATCTTCTGTATCCACCTCTCTAGAATGGTCTCTGAGTTCAAACTGGTATGCTGCTTTCTAATATTAGCTAGCATAGTGGTAGCTGGAATTATATTGACAGGTAGAATAGCCAGCTAGCTAGCTGCAGAAACTTGATCTTTCAGAGATCATGAGGCTCCCAAGTGTTTTCAGAATTGAACAAATCACAGTTTTTATATATCTAAGGCATTTATTTAACATACCTGTTCATTTTTCACAAGTGTTTCTATATATTTTACAAGTACACTTGAGCTGTAGATTGTGAGTAAGTGGTTTGTAGTATTTAGGCACAGTTAAAATTTACTATCTGAACTTTAGGACTGATAACTGAGATTTTACAGCTCTTGATTCAGTTTCTTGACTGCTTAAGGGAGTCTTCATACACAGATTTCAGATCAATTTTGTTTCATTACTTAATAAGCTTTACTTCGTAATTAAAGAAGTTTGGATATGGGTCCAAAAATTCCATACTCTGGGTGAAACTAATGGTACATTTGGGCTAAACAGCTAAAAACCACATTTGGATTTACCTTCTTGCCTGAATTCTGGTTTATCGTAACCCATTGAGACAATGAACGACCCTTGGCCCTGGTTCAATAAAGTGACTGAAAACTTACTTATTTTAAGTATTGCACATTGTAGCACTGGAATGAAATAGCCACATGAAACATCATTTCTGTGTGTCCAATACCTAAGCGGGCTCTACAGACATGAAAAGCTATTTTTTGCTTCTTTAATCCAGAGGCCAAAATGAAAGAGTTAACTTTGCATGTTTGCTTCCATTTGATGTTTGTGGGGAAGATATTGATTGAAATCTCTCTTAAATGTGTTTCATGTATGCATATTTATTTAATTTTGTGTATATACTTGTATGTATATGTTAAATATTTATTTGCTGTATTTCCTGTGGATGCATATCACTGCTGCATCATCTCGGTTACTCTTGTAAACCCTTGGCATTCAAAAATTATTTGAAAATCTTTCCTGTATATTTTCTCTCCATCTTAAACAGAAATGTAGATCTAAGTATCTATTTAATTCAGTTCTGAGTGTATTCAAGCTGGCATTTCACACACAAAACTTGCCAGTTTTCTTCTTTCCCGAGGACAGATTAGTTACCTAAAGAGGATCCTCTTCCCAGAGATCCACCAAGGGGGCTGGGGATACCGCTCTTGTTTGTCACTGTCACTGGACTGCTTTTGCTAGGTGGGAAGAGGTTCTGTGTTGGAGATGTTGGGGATTTGACTGGTTCAGCTGTCTTGGGTCGGGCTGAAAGATTCAGTGGCTGGGCTGCTTCATCCTGCAAGAGTTTAATGTAAGTAACTATTAGGGAAAGACAAATGAACACATAATTTTGCAAGCAAGCATTACTTTACACCTCGAAGACAATATCACATTCTCCTGCAATAATAACAAAAGAAGCTAATTATCTGCCTCCTTTAAGATTCAGTGAAAGGAAATCTCATTAATTTCTGTGTTATGCTTCTATTTACATTAACTATGTGGCTGGATCGTTCTTTTTGCCAAATTAAAATTTGAATTAGCTCACATTACAGCTTAATTTCCTAATGTGTTTTCAGAGATCTAAATTAACCTAGGGCATTTACAAAGAATTATTTAAAATTTCCAGCAGCTCAGTAATGCGTTTGCACTGGTTCTGTTTGAAAAGTTCCTGGCACTATAAAATTAAGTTATGTAGCTTATTTTTATATGTATTAGAAACTAAGCAATCAAACGTACTTCCATGAAAGAATAATTTGGAAGCCCCCGACAGTTCTTTGGCCCACATTTAATGCTGCTGCTATCTTATACATTCAATGCATCTTATTTAGAGTGCATGTTTTGTTTAGTAAAATCATCTACACTCTTCCCTCATAATAAAAGTATTCCAGTGAATTCAAATTCCTTGACTTACTATGGTAAAAAATGTATAGTTTATGCATTTTAAAGATATTTTATATTTTTTCTAAAATTTCATTTTGGCTATTTTTCTTTCTTTTTTTTTTTAATTCAAATATGTCATGTGTTTTTGACAGATTTATGTAAAATCAGGATTTTTTTCACATAAAGCAATTCTGCTTCTTGATTGTTCTACACTTCTGTAATTATTTCCATATTCTGTAGTTATTTCTGCTGCATTCAACCTTTTCTGTATCTGTATACTCATTTGCATAAAGAAAAGGAATGTTTTTTTGAAGGATATGCAAATCTAGCATCAGTACTCATATTTTCTTATACTTTTCATAGGCATTGTGGAAGAAATTCTGTCTTTGGCATACATCTTGATTCAGTGCTATGTGAGATAAGACTATTTGAGAAAAATCGTTACTTTTGGAAGAAGACCCATTCACACTACTAATGTGTTAAACTGCTTAACCTTATTCCTATTCTTTGGGTTTGTTCCTTTTGCTTAATACATTAAGCAAAACAGGGCATTTGGAAAATTGTGAGATAGTGATATTCCGTAATTAAAGAGCTTAGAAAGATAGGTCTCTCATTTAAAATATGCCCTCTGTAGAATCGTGATGGATATAAGAGAATATCGTCTATATATTACAACACAGCACAGATCATTTCAAAGCTTAAAACTAAGTGTCAGAATACAATAACACACTACATTATCTCATCTTTTCCATTCTTCTTACTGTCAAGTAGTGATTTAGGAAAGTACAACTGATCATATACAAAGCATTAAAAAGGGAAACATAACTAACAGGTATTTATAATGCCATCATACCTCCAGTTTTAAACTATTTCTATAAAATTGCATGACATTTTTATTCCTCCCGACCTTGCAGTGCGCACAAATGCCCACACCTGTTCAGAGTCCAAGGGAAAGCAGAAACACAAAGGTATAAGGGACACAGTACAGTCTCATGCTTTGTGGTCATGTTACGTGCAAGCTGTTTCACTGCACAAAGTGGCTTCAGTAAATTTCTGTGAAAGTTCAGAGCCCCTTTCAGACAATGAAGTTTGATGGACTAGGGCCTGCAAGCGTGTACACATAGAAACCTGTGTGACCATGTTCAATTTCCAAATAATTTTCTGCCTACTACTGATTGAAAAAAAGCGAGGGAAAAAAGTCTGAACACTGCCAGAAGCCATTTGTTTGTACTTCACAGACAGCATTCTCTTTTCTGTGAGGCAACCGAAAAGCTGGAAAGCATTCTGGTCACTGACTTGAAAAACCTATCATTCTTTTTTGTAAGATCTGACTACTGTAAAAGAATCCCATTAGTTCTATAAATAATGCATATAGTATATACAAACAACTGTTTAAATACGGAGAATACATGGAGGATTTGTTAAGCAATGCATGACCATCAAAACTGTCATGTTCTATATAGGTAAAAAATTGCAAAGACAACATACAGGTACCAGTTCATTAGAGTTTATATATATATACATTTTTTAATACTAAAAACTAATTCTTTTCATTAGCTATTGGCATTTCTCCATATTAATTATTAGTAGTTTATTTTTAATATTTTCAATGCAATAGTGTGCTTAATAAAATAAGAATAAAAAGACTTTTTATTAAGGTATATTTTAGTCCATTCAAGTTAAATTATGTAGGGAAACCCCCAAGAATTTGCATGTGGTCAAGTGTGTAATAGGACTCAGCTGGCCACAAAGCTGGAATGATATTGGCCTTGGTTCAAGGAGATATGTGCTTAAATTTAACCAGGGAAAATTTGACTCATATAGCAAGGGTTTGGTTTGGTGTAGATCCATTTGGCTCATTCACTTATGAAATTACTTTTTTGCATTAAAGTAGTCGGTAGTATATTCTCAATACCATAAATCACTGGTGCTGGTGTCACTGTACTATGGCAACTTTGCTCAAACAGTTGGGCTTTGCTTTTGGTGGCTTCTGTATTGACCATAACAAACTCTGCATATGTGGTAAATTTTACTGACTGCTCTCAAGCCTGGCACTGGATCACAAGAGGTAAAATATTAGACTAATACACGTCTACAGTTAAGTAAAGTGAATGCTTTGCTAAATAAATGTTAGATCTGGCCATAATGGAATAGTTTTTATTTATTAGTACTCTCAGCCTAGCAAAAAAGTGTCACGGAAATTTATCAGCCCAGGCAGAAATATCTACTCATCCACACTTTACCACAATGATTGATGATAATGAAAAAACGAATGATATTTTACTCTCATGTCAAAAAAAAAAAGTAAAAAATAAAAAAAGAAGCTGTCACTTCAAGCGAGTAAAATCTTACCAGGCTGATTTGAGGCTAAAGGACTTCGTGCCTATAAGGTCTTAGCAGCTAGCATAAAAGGCATACTCTCTCCACACAAAGACAATATATGTCCTATTTAGATCTATTTTAATAGTTCTGCATTTACAGCACTACCATTCAAATTGATAAAACATTTGAATGTGGTTTTTGTTTGTGGGTTAGAGTTAGGGTGTTTTTTTTTTTAATCTTTTATTGTTTTTCTCCAGTCTGAAGTACATTTTTTTCAAGCATGTTTGGTCTCATGAAAATCAGAACAGCGTTGGACTACGTAGCAATAAGAGCCAGCCTGTTCCTCCCAACGATACTAGATCCACCACAGATTTCAAGGGGTGCACGATGTTCATTTCACACTGCTGGCAATTGCCATGTTGTAGCTGCCTGGTTTCAAGCAAGTGAGAATAAGCAGGCACAAGCACCCAGCAGTGGCACAAAACCAACAAGGAGCAGCCTCGTTGTCAGCAGCTGGGTGAAATCAGCAAAAGTCAAAGCAATCTGCAGTGACACAATATTTTACCTGAAGTCCCAAATTACATTTTCTTTTTATGTGAAGCTTTTCCCAAAATTGTTGAAGAAGTTCAGCAAGAGATTTGTAAAATAATTAAATCTACAGTCTCTCTTTTCTTAACAACATAAACTAGCATCATATTTTAAGATGTTCAAATGCTTGACCTGAAACAATTCATGAAATGGTTGTCATTTATGCTCATTACTAGATTTTAAAATGAAATCATGAAAATATCTCATTTTACTGATGAATCAGTTGTGCTGTCTAAGGTAGGAAGAGGGATGTCTGATATTTCTGGAAGCATGAACTGAATACTTTCTCTTCCCTTCTCTCTACTGATAATGCAGTACTAAACTTGAACATTTTATTTTAATTTTGTAGAGCTTTCATGTCCTTCCACTCCCAGCTGCAAAACAATTAAATAGATCGTGTAGGTTCATTGCCCTTTCCAGACACCAACTTTTTTCCTATTAAGAAATACCTTAACTTGAGTTACCGGGCTGGTCCCTCTCTTCTCATTTTTCATCCCAGTGGGTGAGAGTGCCCCTGCTGTATTTGGTGGCTGTGGAGTAGATGGCATTTTGGCTCCAGGAGAAACTTGCATGCTTGCCAGCTGAGCTGCATACAGTTGCTGGAAGACAAGAAGATATACAATATATTCCTTCAAAATTCCTAAAAGAAAAGCTGTAAATGTATGCAATTTTTATTGCCCTGCTGTTTCTTCTCTTGAAGGAACGGGAGATTTTTTGCAGTACTTTCTTACTTTTATTTTTTCCCTTCTCATTACTGTTAAAAAAAAAACAAAAAACAAAAACCCTACCGAACTCCCACACACTGATACCTTCTTAAATTTGACTTCTACCTGATTTCTTTTTCCCTCTTTTAGTAAATACTGTCTCCCTTAGTGTTCGCAAAGAGCAAAGTGTTGTACTGTACCCAAGAATGCAAATAAATAAATAAATAGGCAATATTACAAAACTGGTTATGCTAAAGTAAGATCAACCCCTGTCAGAAACAGTCAATGTTTCAGGCCTTTCACATAATGCCAACTCCAGAAACTCTGCTGGGAGCCTTTGCGACCAAAAGGCAATGCTGCATCTTCTCCAGATACCAATGAAAGCTAAATCAGGCAACAGGGTGTGTCTCAGTGTACAGTGATTGTTATCTTTAAGTTCTATAAAAGCTAATGGGAATGCAGACCTTAAAAATTCCTGCAAACAGTGATAAACAGACAGAAACATCTTCATGGAATATGCATCCAACTTTTCAAAGAGTTTAACTGAAACATAATAAAATACCTGTGCATCAAAATAAACTATTCCACCAAACTAAAGCGTTTACTGATCAAAACCAAGTAGGTTTATTTTTTTCCCTGTGACCAAACTTAAACCCTCACCTTGAATTAGCATCAGCAATAATTCTTCTAACGTAAACAGGGAAGATCCTAATCCCTCTTCCACACATAAATCTATATAAACTTTGCCTTATTAGTGAGAAAAAAGCCAGGTGGTTTGTATGTAATTTCCAACATTACTATCATTCAGATGGACAAATAAAAAAAATTACAGTAATCAAAAGCAGACCTTTCAGCACATGTAATTAAATGAAAGCTTAATAAAGAATAATTTGCAAGAGCCAGATGTGCTTATGTCATAATTGTTGCTTTCTTTGGAACCATTTTTCTAATGTAACAAGCCTCCACAGAAATGAAAGTTACACAATACTGTAAGCTCAGTGACTCAGTGGCGAGACAACCGCGTGAAGGAGGGGCCCAGTCACAGCTCTGGGTGACAAATGGAAGCTGTTGTTTGTTTGTTTGTTTCCTGCCAGCCCCTTTCAACATCATGTGTAGGCTACAAAAGGATCCCAGATAAATATTTTGAAACCAGCAGCCTTTGGATATTTTGGGTAAGGTACGTTTTTTTTTCCCCCATGCCATTAAACTAATTCCCCAGTTCAAAAAAATGGAAATGCATTATATACAGTAGTTGCTTTTGTCCCCATCCCTTCTGCTGGGCACATGCCACTTTGGCAGTGGCCTATAAACAAATGGCATAACCTGCAGGTAAATCCCTGTCTGCTGACCTGGATGCACTGCTTGCATGAGCTCGCCAGCTGCTCTCACCCTCACCCTCCACCTCAGGAATGGGGAGAAAATAAGAAGTTGATTTTCACAGACGAAGACAGGAAGGTCATTAACCAGACACCCACACTGGCAAAACAGACTCAACTTAGGGAAAAATTATTTAATTCAGTGTCAATGACAATGGAGTCAGGTGATGAGAAACACAGAGAAAAACTACACCTCATTTCCAACATGCCCCTCCTTAGCTCCTCTTCGCAGCCTGTTCCCATCTCCTGTAGCCCTCCCTTCTACTCCTGGCCTGGGTGCTTCCACAGCTGTTTCTCACAGCGTTATTCCTTATTCCTCACTCCTCACTGCCATGCAGGATTTTTCCCTTCCTGAAACATGTTTTCCATGCGGCACTACACTGAGGGGCTATATAGCATTAGTGAGTTACTCCAAAGTCACAGGACTGAGTTTTGCCTGGCATTTCTAGAAATTCATTTTACACAATAAAAGCAAATGTAACAATAAGTAGAAGTACTTATCTTTCTGGTTTGCTTTGACTTTAAAGTAAAACTATTCCATAGATGAGTGTAAACCTTGCAAGAATTCACACTAGTGCTACCAAAACAGCATGTGGACTGGAAGTTTGTATAACTCCTGCTAAATACCAGTTTGTATGGGGAGGTAGCCAACCTGGAAAAGCTCAGTTTTGCAGGGCTAAAGTGGATATTTTTGCAAATACAACTGTTGTGACATGAAATCTAGGACCTCACATTGAGATGGGGAGGTTGTGAAGCTTGTATTTGCAAGATTAAGGAGAAAAGAAAAAAAAACATCATCAACAACAACAAAAAACAACAGTGAATGAATGCTGATTGTTGGTTTTTAATGCTGAAAAGGAGAATCTTCAATGGAATTTTTTCCATTGAAATTCAAGCCCACTAGCTATTGAGTAGTGTCTAAAAAAATTAACCTACCTCAAACACTGAAGCATATATTCTTTCCACTATATCTCTATCACATAAAGAGAACAGTTTTATATAACTCTCATGACAACCACTGACTCAGAAGGATCTTGATTACTAATTAGATATTCAAAACCATCAAGTATTCATGATTGTTTTAAGAAGCCTTAAAATATATATTGCTTGATTTATTTTTTTTTTAAAGGTCACTCAGTTAGATTCTTACAATCCAGTTCCCAGCATTCAAATATAAGTAGGGCTGATTTGGGGTTACTGAGTGCTGCTGCATAGATAACAATTTTGCAAATCAGCTTGCTTAAGGAACATGAGCAAGGATGTAATTTTACACCTTACAGAACCACATTTTTTTGTTATATCATGATCTGACACAGAAGAGTAGGACTTTGAAATGCTGCACGTCTCTCTTAAGGCAGTGGCAAGTGAAATGTCACGCTTGGGCAATTAAAAGCTTATTGACTTAAGCTCTTGTTACTAAAACTCTATTCCAATCCTAACCAACTAAACATTTGGGGAGAATTTATGAAAAGTGGAGGACACTGTGAGTTGGAATTATGTCCATCTACCAAAAGAAAAAAACAGTTGAGTGTAAGAGTGCTGTACTCAGCATGCAAAAAGCACAGCACAATTACATACCAATTCTTTTGTATCCTGCAAACAGCAAAATTCACGTCAAACCCTTTTCATAGCTTACAGCTACAATTCAAGAAGACTAAGTAATGAATATAATAATAGGAAGAAGGGTGGGGTAGAGAAAGAAGGAAAACATTCCCTGCTTTAGAAATCGCCTATGGCATTTGATGAATTATTTTCACTACACAATTTCTATAAAAAAAAAAACATCCACGATCTAAAATTTGTCAGACAAAACTATGAACTAATAATAGCACATCTTGACTTATCAAAATGTTAGAACTTCTCTTATCAACTAAGTTTCACAACACCTTTGTGAGATATTTTCACGATACACGTGAATAATTGCCTTTACCATCAATGTTCACTCATGTCTTGCCAGAAGTCAAAAGCCTTAGGCCTAAACATCCCCCTCCTAGGTTTCTGCAACATTTTTTCAATAGTTCATCAACTAGTTTTTTCAACTAGCTTTCAATAATCAAATTTATTTCAATATCTCAGGTCCCTTTCCTGTACAACTTTTTGCCTGCACATAAGCCAGTAATATTCCTCCAATACCTGCTCTGCTGAATGACAATGAGAACAAAGCAAATGAGCTTTCTCTGCACTAAATGTTATTTTTAAAATAGAAGCACTGGTACTTACCTCATGGGCTGTAGCATCTGTGTCTAAACGAATGAATAAAGGTGAAGAATTTTTGAGAATTGAATGTTACAGATATAACACATGGTGAGGAAAATAGAATGGGCCTTAAATCAACACAGTTAAGGGAGATTTACACTGACAACAATTTGTTAACTTCGTGACAGGCTGTTTTACCACCTAACACAGAATTATGATAATCATAATCTTCTTACCAGTGGCTTGTCAATGGCAGGCCTTGTGGAAAAAGAAGATATTTCAATAAAGAGAAAGCGATTAACTGCACATAAGAGAGAAGCACTTTCTTTAGGTAGGTAAGCCCAGGAAAGAAATGAGCACAGCAGTTGCACTTGTATGTACAAGAATGAAAAGGCAATGACTAGGCATATCAAATGAATGCGTTGGTGAGTGAAAATTTGGTCACAGCAGTAGGATGATAATTCACATGTTATTCTTTGCAGCACAATTCTGGAGAAACTATAACAAACATGAGAAGTACAGAGATAAGAAAGAAAGTGAATGAAATAATCAGTGTAATGGATAATCAAAGAGCAGGTGATGAGGGCTTACCTAGCACAATGAATTGCAATGGATGTACTTGGAAAATGTCCTAAAGAGAAACGATGCAGTGGAAGGTAGCTTGATCCAAGGAGGAAGAAGGGATTGGTTCTAGAAACCTTTTTATTTTCTATTACTAAAAGATTTATGACCAGATGAAAAACAGTCCTTTTCTTGCATTTGTACGAGATTTCTCCAGTGGTGCTAGACTTTCTTTTTTTCCACTCAGAAAAAGACACTAAATGTTATGGACATTGATTAAGTCTAAAGTATTCTATACTAAAAATGTAAATCCTCTGTTACATCTCAACAAATACATTTGCTACAGTAAGTGACACTGAACAATAAAACCACTGAGAATCAAGTGGGATTTCTTATTTGTCAGCATTTTAAATGAATTGTGCAAAGCTGAAATATCTTATTTATAGAGATGAAAGTTCAGCTATTTAGACAATGAGTAATTTGGTTTCCAAAGATGAAAAACTCTAAGGAGTGACTGCAAATGCTGTTGAAATCCTGCACTACAAGAGGTAATGCAGTTATTTTTTTCCATAGTATATTTAGTATGGAGAGTTGCAAAGCTATAATTCTAGAATTTTCCTTCCAAGTTTATAATATGCAATAATAATGCTTAGAACCATCTAATCATCAAAGGCTTTACACCAAAATCAGCAACAACTTCACTATTCTGCACACTCACTTCTGAAAAGAAGCTATCCAAAACAAAAAAGCCCACCGGTGGTGGGACTGGGTTTTTTTGTTTGTTTGTTTGTTTGTTTTTCAATTATCATTGTAGAAGTGCTTAAAATAAGCCTGGTGTCAAACAGGCAAAAGGAAACTGAGTCTCTGAGAAGTTTTCTTCTGTTTGAAGAATGGACTAGTGCTCAAGCCAATGTTTTGGATATCATAGGTAATAACTATGGAAATGAATGTTCTCTGCTGATCTGAGCCCCCTGTCACTCATACACCCACCAGCAGTTTAGGCCAGGAATATTTTCGACATGTGGTGCAAAAGCATAATTATATTAATTTTAAAAAATCACACAGCTTAACGTAAGTGCAAGAATCATTTCTAAAGTAATGCTAATTGTACATATTCCTTTCTATTTTTTAAATAAATGGTTGTAAAAAATAATAAATTAGATGTTTTCTACATCAGATATGGTCAGAGACTAACATGGTAGTTGAAGACTCAGTGCTAGGGTAAAAAAAGGGGTTATTGGATCCTGCATATAAAAATATTGCTGGCTGTCTTTGTCTGAAGATGCCTTTTGATGCAGTTCCTTAGAGTGAGAGGTAGGTTAACAGAAAATGGCATCCAGAAACACAAGACAGCCAAAGTAACTCATAAGCAACTTAACCATGTGACAAACCCAAGGGCAACTTGGAGCCAGCTAACGCCTGTAGAGTCTGCCAAGAAGCCAGATGCCATCACAAGAAAAACACCTTCCAGAGCTCAGCATCTGTGTTCTGGGAGTGCTCCCCATACAAAAGGAGAAGGAGGAAGAGGAAAAGGAAGGAAAGGTGTGTATAATAATTAAAAAAAAAAAAAAAAAGTACATACACATGAAAGCTACTATTAAATAAAAATTAAAAAAAAACAAACCCTATGTTTTTGCTGAAGACAAGATCCCTGCAAGTTATCAGATTAAGCATTTATGCTAAAAGTGCGTGTTTTATTTGGTTTTGCAATGTATTTGTGTAGATGCTACCTGTTAAAATAGTGAATTTTATAATTATCATTCCATTAAATTTGGATGTCTCAGTACTGTTTTCACAGTTTGTTCTAAGAAAAATCTTAAAAAATAAAAACAGAATGAGTTTTAGAGAGGTGCAAGTACAGTGCGAAAGAGGGAAAATCTTTCATTTCCTCATGTGCCACAACATGAGACAATAGTAGATTGCTATTTAAGAACCAACAAGTATGCAACATGAACTTAACTCATATATTTATGCTAAATAACAGAACTATTTGGCTTTCTTTGGGTTTGTCTGAGATGATGTTGATCAAATACAGCTACAGGAAGTAGGAGTAACATTTAGAAAAAAAAATCAGTGATTTAGAAAGAATAAGTAACAATACACTAGAAAAAATTATTTTTTTTATCTCTAGAACACAGGTGGATTCAGATATATGTGCATGATTTCTACTTAACAGCATCATTTTTTTCTTCCTCTTTTTTGTACAGGCCTAACCTCTCCATAGTGGATGTAACATTCTGATTTTAAAACACTTAACATTACCCTACAGCAGTGTCTGCTCATTGTTAAGAGTGTGAAAGGCCTCTACTTCTTATAACACTGCACCAAATACCTTTGCAAAAGGCCTTAAGGTGTAACACAAGCAGGCAGCCAATGAATTATCATAATTAATGTCACACTAACAAAGTCTGTCGCAGTGATTATTTATGTACTTGCTGGCTAATGTGCTCTCAGATTTATTACAGCCTAATATGTATGGGCAAACAAACTAACTTGAATTAGTGAAAATACAAATACATTCTATGTTCATAGGCATAGTTGCAAGACTTCAGTTTTCCACATACATTCCAGTGTGGATGTACTGAAAAAAAATCGTAAAAAAATAATTTTATCTGTTATTCCTGATCATTCTCTTTCTCTGCTGAACTACTAACACTATTATTTTCAGCCTCTGTCACTGCTATTCTATGTAATCTCATGGGAAGTTTTCATTTGGCCCTAAATTCCACTCAATGCCTATTTCCTTAGGAGATACAAATGTCTGTTTTGCTCTTCTCTAAAGCTGCAAAGTAACAGATACCTGCATTTCACCACCAAGTGCCTGCTGGTTCCCAACTCCTTTTACTGACCACAGTTTCTTTGTACTGCTTCAGAAAAAGAAAAATCACTCTCATAGCTTCTACTGCTTTGCTGTGGATAATGGCCAACCTATACCAAAGATAAAAGAATTTCTACACTTTTTAGATACTGCAGCTTGTATTGTTGTAGTACTGCAGAGTCGAGATCGCCTTATGCAAAATAACAGCTTTATTTTGTTAGAAGGGCCTAACTTTAAGTGGACCGTGGAATATTTATGGCTCTCAGTAGTCCTTTGAAAGAGTTATCTTATGTTTTTATGCCGATCATGGGTCAGAGGTTCAAATCAGCACTTCTTTCTGTCACTCCTTATATGTTTTACTATAATTTACAGCTCAGCAAGAGGACTCATAAAACAAAAGTGTCTATTTTACTTCAGCAACTAATTCTAGCTAATCAAAGCTTTCCAGCAAAACAACCCAGCATGAAACTCTGCGTGGAAAATATGCAGAGAACAAAGCGTTTTGTCAAATAACACATCTCATGATGTAAACACATATGTCTCTTATAGGAAATTTTATCGCTTCCACATTATCGGCACACAAAAGGAGCATTCTTGTCGCAGACCTGGTGCGACTGTGGAATCATCGTCATTGGAAACAAGAGCCTGATTAGGTTCCCACACAGATATGAATAGATTTTCTTTTTTTAGTGTAATGCTGCCTTTCTTATTTCTTAAACAGACTAGTAATTGTGGCTGTAAAAACAGTGAATTGTGTTTGGACGACATTTGTTTCTTCATATTTTTTTTTGCTACCCAGCGACACCAAGTATCCCATATGGTTGTCCTCTTCTGGAAAGTCTGAGTTAATCCACAGCTGTGAAGATGAAGACGGACACAGCAGGCTCAAAGTCTGGTGGGTCCCTTGTCTGTTAATAAAGTCCACAGTCTGCTGGACAGATGTTAAGAGGATCTGTTAAATAAGTCAGTGACAAAGATCCAGACTTCTGCTGGGGAAAACAATTAGCGAGACAGTATCTATTCCTCATAGATTTTCACTTTTTGCTTCATCTTTTACAGAGGCAAAATGTCATTATTTGATAGAGAACAGTCCCACAGTATGTATAATAGTCCTACTCAAAATATGAATGAGCTAAGAGATCCATTGGCACGTGTTCTGAAGAAGTGATAGACTTTTTTTGTCCTTGACTTATTCCTGAGTGCTACAGCTCCTGTATCATTATTGGTGCAGGACTAAACTACAGGTTTGGTTTTATTTGTCATAGTATGCACTTGTACTGGCAGAGCCTGAATAAGCGCTGTCAGCTATAACATATCCATTTCAATTTTCAGTGTAATGGCAAATGTAAACCAAAGATGAAATTACCATTTGATTAATCTTTCTTTAAATGTTATTAACAGTTCTTATATATAAATAAAGGATTTACAGAGAATACATTCTGGTCCCAAAGATAATGCTGATATTCTGTGAAAAGGGAAGAAGTAAGAAAATGAAATGAGAAGAAACGTGCAGCAAGATTCATGTTTAGAGACCTACTCTCTTTTCCCTGCCCACACTTAACATCGTGGTCTGACAGCATAGACATCCAGTACCAAAGTATCTCCCAGCTCTAGTCATGTAAATTTGGAGAACACTGCACAGCTAAAATACTTGCACCAGTGCAACAAAGATCTAACCTGCCTTCGGGCACATGTGCATTAAGATGCTCTTAGAACCATTTACGTTCCATTTTCAAACTCCATTTCTCATTCTCTTGACCTCATCCTGCTTTGACATAACAAAGTAGAAATGTCCATCAAAACAGCTCGCTCTGCTTTGCTGCCTAAATGCAGGCAAGTCTCACTTATGCATTATTCCTGAGATCATGTTCCTTAGAAATCAAATGGCTTTGATTACAATGAATTATGACAATTAAATACAGTCTGTCAGCAACTGCCTGTTCAGAACCTGTTTACTGTAATGCTGTGGGCAAAGCCAAGAAAGAATGCTTAGAGCTGAAACAAATTATCAATCACTGCAAGTTGCTAAGACAATGTACATAATTTGGCACCTGGTCGTTGCCTCTGTAATACTGTATTTTCCCCTTAGAAAGTAAAACAGTTGATTTACTAGTTTCACAGCATCTTGACAAGTTTTCAAGGCAATGTCAAACCATCGCCCTAAGAGGCCACTAGGAATTTTTAATGATACCATATCAAAATTACAAAAAAAAAAAAAAAAAAAAAAAAAAAGAATTTGAAGATGTATCCTAAAAGTTTATACAATTAAACTTCAGTCAGTACATTAGGTATCTCACATCAACATAGAATATAGGTAACATTGGTTCTACTGGAATAAAATAACTAGTCATCTCACAAGTGTCCAAGTCTCCGATATTTAAATTAGACTTCCAATTTTTTTTCAACATGACAGTCAAAAATCTAACCCTGTGGGTACTGGTCCTATGGCCCTCTGAGAGAAAACTACATTTCTGCCATGTCAGAAAAGAAAAAAGGCAGGCCAAGAGCTCATCGGGGGGAACAATGTAACAGCTACTAAATATATATGTGTATATATAGATAGATAGATAGATATGTATGTTTGAAAGCTTTCTGTAGTGAATAAGGAGCTCCTGCATTCTGAAGAGCAATCCCTTGTGAAGCCACTGACTGGAGGGAGAGGCAAAAATCCTCACTGACTTGGCGGTTGTGTCTCACCTCATTTCACTTTTTTTTTTTTCCCTTTCCAAACAGACTGAGTGTTGGTCTGCTGAGAATATGATGCTAAGCCACTTTTCCTGTAGAGTTTTTAAACCGGGCCTCTGAGAAAGGGTTTGTTACAATTCAATGACTGAAGTAATACCTTTGTCCATCTGAGCATTAAATGGCCCATTGAAATACAGCTTAGTTAGAAAGAATGTCACTAAATGGCGCTTTCTAATTTTTTTTTTATTATTATTATTCCTCTCCCAGCAGATTACAGCCTGGATCTGAAAATGCAGTTCAATCATTTTTGCTTGCCTCTCAGGTCAGGCCTTTAGCCAGTGTTAATTAAATGTAACCCCTTTAGAATAGCGGAGGTTAAATGAGAGCAACAAACCGGTCTTCTTCAGAATATTGCCTGATGTTCTCCAAAAAGCTGTCATCTTTTTGGGAGGACCCACATTTAAATACGAAATAGTCTCAGCAATGAAAATTTATTGGGGTGGGGAGAATCCTTGCAAAATGCTGTTTTGTCTGGCAGTCAGTAATCACAAAACATTAAACACCTATTTCCATGCAATATACCATATATATTGTGTTTAAATAGCACACATCATAAAGGAAAGTGCTGCAGCAGACAATTTAAGCTGTAGCAGCACAATTTTCAACTTGATAAAGTGAAACTATAAAGAATCAATGCATAAGTCAGACAGCTTCCATATCTAATATTCTTCCTTGCAGCTATTAGAAGTTCACAGTTTTGTCTCTACGAGGCATGAGCATTCGTATACCTTCAGTTTCGTGTCTTCAGTCACATTTTGTTGTCTGTTACATACAATTTGGCCAGACCATGAAATTGGAAAACAGCTGGAATTGTCTTTTCTCAACCTAATGATTTTAAATGAGAAAGGGAGGTTTTTCTGTAAGCTATTTGTTTCCTGCATTGTAAAAAGTTTCCTAAAGTATTTGCAACACTTCTACTATTAAACTGTTCAAAGAATGCTTTTTTAAAATACCGCAATTAGTCTTGTCTTTCTGAACATGACTTACTGTAAATAATACTCCTTCACTATCTCTTTGTCCCAAGATTCCTTAGAAGAACGCAACCAAGCGATAATTCAGCATTATTGCTGCTTCAGTGCACTAATCGCTTAAAGAGCAGCAAGGACCCTATGTTCACTGCCACAAGGCTCCTACTGCCTCCTGGCCTAAGGCAGACTTCCCAACCCAGCAGCATCCAGATGTCAAGAGGAATATCCAGGTCCTGATGCAGCATGCTGCTCCATTCCAGTATGGCCTAAACATCTGTTTCATCTGCTGGCGTACAACCTGCTGAATACACTGAGACTGCTGCACAAAGTAGGGAATTGAATTAGGGTGGGAGTGAAATACTGCGGTTGCACTGCTCAGTGTTCATATCGCTAAAAAAACTGCACACAAGAAATTAGTATAAAATGTTTGGAACCCCAAAACTGCAGTTTGATCATTTCTTACGATATCTCTAAGAAAGAAAAGTCGAGGCAAGTAGCAAGAATGAGAAGGTGATGATTAAAAAAAATCCCTTCTATGCAATAGATGTACTCATCACTTTCTCCTGACAGAGGAGAAGGCCATAGCACCTTTGTTTGCTCATCTCACTGATTTTCCCCTGGTTTAATTCTTTACGGTATAAAAAAAGGACAAAGAAGAAAAAGCATAGAAGTATGTTACACACAAACTGCTTGCCACAGTTATAATAGCTGCCTTTCATAGAATATACTGTAAAAGGAGGTGAGCTTAGCCTTTTTCATCATTTCCTAAACATAGTAACTCATGAGTTCTAAAACAGTAAGCATCTTTCGTCTAAAAAAATGGGAATAAACACAGACATTTTATCTTGAAGCATGACAAAACCAGAAAGTATTTCAGTTGATCTAGGTTAAGTTCTGATAATAAAGGAATGCTAACTGCTCTCATCTCTCCCACTTAGAATATCTATTTTCTTGCATTCTTGCTAGCAACAATAATGGAATAGTTGCACAGTACCATGCAAATTCTTTGAGTCTTTTATGAAAGCAAGATCAAAGCCAAAACAGAGTACATTTTTAGCTGTCTTTCTCTCTCAGGAGGATGACCTAATGAGAGGTAGTTTAACCACGAGTCTTCCTCTGCCATTGCAGAGCAGAAGCACTCTCATGCTGCAGCCTCCTGGCTTTGTCTCTTCTCTGCCAGCCTGAGAACACAGCTCCTCTTGGTGTGCCAGGAAGCAGGAGCACAGGCTGCGGTAGAGACCAGCACTTGTGTGTCCCACCTCTGCGTGGGGAGAGCCCCTGTATCCAGAAGAGAGGAGCTGTGCCTGAGTGCTGCCACTGACAAATGCCCTCTGTGAATCTAAGTGTCTGAACAAGGTATAGCTGAGTAAAATTATAAAGAGTCCCTGTTAAAAGTAAGGTGTGAAAATCAGTAAAGTCTGCTATTATGGAATAATACATAAAATATCAAGGAAAAAAAAAAAACAACAGAATTTAACAATATGCAAAAACTTATCAAAAGTCTATCACCATTTCCTCTAAAAAGGACACCACAAATACCAATAAAATCTTCCTCTAAAGCATGAGGATGTGAATTCCTTCACTTAAAGCTGTCAGATTACCAATACACTACTTTTTGATCACAGATCTCCTGTGGCTTACTACAGACAGGAAATAACACAATTAGCTTATCTCTGTGATACTGCCAGACTATATGTTGTAGCACACATGGAAATTGGCAAAAAATCGTTAACTTTTTTATGATTTTACAAAATAACCTCAACATACCTTGCTTAAAACCATCCTGTATTTGACATAGAATTAAATACATAAATAAAATATAAATACATTTAAACTCAAACACCTTTGATACAAAGCCACGCACAACAAAGGGCAACTGTATTTGCTTGGGAAAAGGAATGAAACGTGAAGTGAAAAGAAATAGAGACTAAAAAAAGGAAAGGAAAAAAAAGGAATGGAACTTTATTTTAAATATCTAGTATTTCAGATACCATGTGTATCATATGTAAAAAAGGAACCGGTACTAAATGGATGAGCTTTGTGAGAGAAGTCAGGATTTTCATCCTGGCTCATGTCAGCAGGATTATAAGCAATTTTGAGTAACTGCTTGTTGAGCTGTATGAAATAAGTTGGTGAATGAGTTTCCTCATGTCCATGTCACTGGTACAATCGCTAGCAGTACAGAGAGCCCTGGTTGAAGGGGTCTGAAAAGGTAACTATTCTCATAATCCAACAGGGCTTAAATCGGTTCAGGACAGAAGATGGCTGTGCAATTGCTGGGCCTTCTCAATTTGACAACTTGGTTAGGCAGGAATAATCAGAGGCTTAAATAAAAGAAAAAGAAATCAGAGCATGGGAAAAATAAGTAGCAACAAAACTTCTCCAGAAATACTTCTCAAGATCTGGCATAGGTTGGCACATGCATTCACTGTCTGACCACTCAGAGAAATCATCATATACAGCTATGGCAGTATTCCCTGTATGGAACTGTACAGATACAGAATAAGAAAACTGAATGCTCACCCACTGCTGCTAATCATACCAAGAGGCAAAAGCACTACAATTAGATTTCTGCAGGCTGCCATGACAGAATAATGAGACATCATCCCACTAATAAATGGGTGCAAGGCAAGAAAAAGGAAGAGTCTCTCTTTACTTTGCACTATCCCTCATAATTCCTGGGTCCAAATCCCCATCTTGTGAGAAGACGCCAAGGCAACTGCACAATTAATTTCAAAAGCACTGTTGGGGTTTAAAACTGTAATGTTTTTATACTTTTGCAAGAGATACAGGGAGCTCATACGTACCTAGGAACTATTCTCTTACTTTCACAAGCAAAAATGGACAGGAGACAAGGATATAATAAATATATACTGGCTCTACTGATCAGGAGAAGCTTTATCAGTCAGCTGGGGCACATCTGGGAAAAAAGTCACTCAGGTGCATCTCTAGCATCCCATTCAATTAACATACCATTAAAAATGGTTTGTCCCTGTTCAGCCTGCTGCTTTACCTGGTAAGTCAACATACTTAAATGTATATTTAAATGCAGAAAACAGTGAAACGTTTTCTTTGTGAAGCAGAAAACAAGCCCCATTTACAGGTATTTTAAAGCATTAAAAATAATCATGCTTTACAGGCTGCTGAGCAGATCACTCACACTGATCTTTACTGTATATTTAGAACTTCCTTCAAGGAAAATTAAATAATTTCCTTAAAGGAAGTGCACACAAAATTATGCAAAACATATTCAAATGGGCTTATAAAAATTAAATCTGAAAAAAATCACATTTACAACTCAAAACCAGGTAACTGGGAATTGATGTTACAAATCCATTGTACACTTATGCGTTTTATATCAGTAAATGTATATTTCACATAAGCCTGCCACACAGTCTTATGTGTGCTGGGTATGATGGTATTTCAACAGCAGTGCTGAGACCAGATTAAAATGGTTATGAGGCCTGATCTTAGCCGTCCCCTAGGTGTTGAAGACTGCAGTAGAATAGATGGCCAGTACAGGATGAATTACGGTGAATAATTCCCAGATGTGCTATTTAATAAAGCTATAAACCAGTTAACACTGTTGACTTGATCTCTTCCTAGTGTGTAGAAAAAATGGTGCAATTCCTTCAAAGGACTTGACCTCTTTTCATCATTCACTTCACTTTGTAAAATACCAGTGGATGCGACAACATACTCTCAGTATTCCTGAACGGGGAATGCTTCTTCATTTGTTTCCATGCCTACCTGTTTGTTGTAATTCAAGCACAACTCCAAAATAACACTTCACAGTGTTGACTTCTGTAAGTTTTGTGAATGATTTCTTTGCTTCCAGAATAATCTCTTAATACTGATATTTAAGCATTCTTATCTTCCCCTTTTCCTTCAGATGCTCCTCCCTCCAGTGCCTTTCTTTCAGGACTGATACACAAACCTTCTGTTGTGCCCCACAGTCATATATGACCCTCATGCTCATCCTTAAGAGAGAGATGATTCCAACACTTTCTTTGATTTGGGACATATTCTACTTCTCACTCATACGGATTCTGAAAACATCACAGACTAAATACACCATTACTCTATTCCATTATAGCTACATCTACACTACATTTAGCGAGTTCTAACTCATTTTCTGTGTTCCTTTCATTTTGACCTGGGTCAGTGGAGGGCGATACACTCTATAATCAGAGACCCTCCATAAAAAGGCATGTGATGACATCTGCTCAGCCCACAAATCTTTAAAATTCTTTTGTTTCCTGTGAGCACACACACTGCACGTGTCTGTGTGTCTATACCTGGAAGTTCTCATCTAACTACCCTTAGTCTTACAAATTTCACTGCAGATGAATGGTGGTTTGTTTTCTCTTTCTATAGCAATCAGAGAGGAAGGAATGATGATATAGAGGAATGATGATATAGAGGACTATTTTCATTTGTGTACAGAGCTGACAGTGTAAAAGCATCTTTGTTATTAATCTGATTGCTGCTAAGTTTCTAAACGTTTGAATATGCTAACACCTTCATGGAAAGAATTCTTTGTGTCTGTAATTTGTATCCAAATTAAGCAGCTTGCTCTATAGGTATCAGTACTATAAATTCCTGAAACATACTTGCAGCTAATTCCTGTAAGGCATACACCATATACATTTCTAGAAAGTTAGAAGGAATCCAACTGCTAGCTCAGAGTATGCCTCACAGTCAGCCTGGTCCCCAAAGGGATGCCACAGTTTTAAAAGAGCTTTAAAAAACGTGCTGGTCCCCTGACAGCGCGCTGGTGCTCTATCAGTAAATGCAGCAGTAACTTATTTGCTTCTTACTGGCTTCCAAGTGGCACCCGAGGGAGAGCGCTTTGCAAAGCACAACTACTTTAAGATAGAGCCTGGGCATTCAGTGAGGGGCTGCCAGTGGTTAAGGAAGCAAGAATGTCTTGTTGATGCTCTGGGCTCAACCTCCTCCAGTCACCTGGGGTAGAGCTTCTTCTGCTTTGGTACAGACTGGGGAGACTCAGCAAACCTCCTGCAATCCAGGAGGATAATATAAAGATGACATCTTTCTAAACATACAACTTTCGTGATAAGTGAGTTTATTTCTATGCCATTTATGATCCCAATGGTAAATTCTCTCTTCAACAGAGCGTGAGGGCCTGGAAGTCAGCAGTCCTGTTTGGTAAGATCTAGAGGTACAAAAGATGGGAGCCTATCTGATCCCTAGCTGCCAGATTGAAGAGTCTTCATGCGTAGGAGAAGAGAACTGGTGCAGGACTTTGGATGGAGGAGGGCTTGGCCACCTGAAGGGAAGAAAGAGGGCCTCGCCAGGCTGGGTGACAGTCTGGCGGCCAGTGTGCTTCCTGCAACTGGGGGAGCGTAAGCCCAGGACTTAGGCTTGCCACATCCAAGGGAAGTACTAGAACTGCTATAGACTGTGGAAATAGCTTCTTTCTTAAACATTGCTTTACATTTTTTATTACATAACACAACACTATTCCATTAAGCAAGAATAAAAGTAACAAAGAGTTGCTGTTTAAAGACGTTATGGGAGATAAAGGGCATTAAACAGGTGAGAAAAGGGTCTTGCAGCAGTAATGCTGCTGGCTGTAGGAGGCTGATGACTTTAGTTAATGGCTTTGTTTGTCTGTTTTTACAAGACTGAAGAAAGTAGGGAGATTCCCTCTTGTTTTTACTAGGAATGCCATTACTGGAGGAGCCAGGAAAATTCTCCTGGCAACAATTTCATCAGAACTGATAGGTTACTGCAAAAGTCTCAATTTTGATGGACTGTTCTTTCCATATGAAAATGAGTCTGTAAGATGATTCAGAGCTGAAGATGAGAAGGAGGAGGAAA